>NC_056745.1:554166400-554366400 GCF_019279795.1 Protopterus annectens | reverse complement strand
ATATATATATATATAAATATATATATATATGTATACATATATGGGTCTACTTCACTTCACCAAAATCCCATTTCACTGAGACCAAATCAACTAAAGTTCAAATTACTGAAAATTCTTCATTTCACTGAATCTCATTTCACTAAATTGTAAGCTATAGACTTGATGTGGCAGTGTGTTGAGTACTGTGAGGTAAGCAGGGCCGGCCTTAGCCAAAATGGTTTCCTAGGCGAAGAAGTGCTCCGGTGCCCCTTAAGTCCCACCCATACCACAGTCATGAAACACCCCTATTTGAGCCAGACCCACAGGGTCACTCCCCAAGAAAGCCACTCCAGCCATTGCCTTAAATTATTTAAATGCATAGGAAGAATAGCTACATTGCAAGGTATCTTTTAACTACAACTACTTCTGCATAGTATTTTCTACTTTAAATACCAGAGCCAGATCACGGTCAAATAGGGCCCTAGGCAGGGTAATAGACTGCCCCCCAGTGCAGCTGGTCCTGCAGCAACCCTATCCCCCCAGCAGCAGCTCCCTCCTCAGCTATTCCAGTGTTCCATTATTTGGTTATTTCTCACCGGTTACCATGCATGCTATTCTCTCATATGCTTCTATAGTCATTACAGATATTGAAGTAAAATAGCACAAACACAGGTAGCCATTTGCTAAACAATACAGTCCCGCAATGAAAACAGACTTAGCATAAGCAGTAAACTTCTCTGCCCTTGAAACTCACATTCATTGAAATGTGAAAAATTCATATTCATTGAAACGGCATGAAAACCCACATTCATAGAAAATGCATCTGGCCAGTGAAGAATTAAGTTTACCTTTGAGCTGTTTTCAAAACAGACTCCTTGCACACATTTTTTTAGGGCCATGCATAGTATTTGTTCTTTGATTCACCTTTCTGATTGCATTGAATTATATTCCTTGTATAATACAGCACCACTTGTTAGAAAGTGTTTTAAATTTGTAGATTTAAACATTCTTTTAATAAGCAATGAAACAAAATGTATGAACCAATAACTACCCATTTCAGAAATGTTCAACCATAAAAGGCCACTCAAGACTTCTGTCATTATAATCCACCAATATTACTCCATACTCACAATCTCTGCAGATATAAAATCATCTGAATTCCGCATTAAAGAAATCCGTACCTAATGAAGAGGTTTCTACTGGCAAAACAATATTTTATCTACAAATTCAGTGCCTGCTTTCCTTGAAGAATTAATTGCCTATATTGCATTAAAAAATTGGTAAGTTGGTAATATTGCAATAGGAAATGACCAACAAGTTCATAGTCACCACAAATGTCTTACAAAGGACATACTCAGAAGTGTAGAACCCCTATCCCCCTTATAATGCACCAAATAATCAGCAATCATATGGGCAATGCAATATCAGCAGTCCATCTACATGGTGTGGGAGTAGAATCCACAGCCTTCTGCACCAAAGGCAATTATGCTACTAACACTGCTTTCAGATTTTATAACACAGTATGCCATTTGATAAACAAAAAAAACAGCTAGTTGCACATAGAAACATTTACACTTGTTAGAGTATGTTTTAGATTTGTAGTTTTAAACATTTTTCCAGTAAGCAATGAAACAAAATGTATGAACCAATAATGACAAAACTACCCATTTCAGAAGATTTTAACCATAAAAGGCCCCTCAAACATCTGTCATTACAACCCACCATGCATTTTCTGAAGGAAATGAAGGCTGAAACTCAAATGTATGACATTTAGTTATTTAAATCTTCAGTGATTTGTCAGAAAAACACAAATTTTATGAGGAACAGGCCAAAAATATGAGACAAAAATCTGGATAGTTGAGAGGTATGCATATCTCTCAACCTTACTGCAAGAAATCTGGACTGATCATCATCAAGTCTAGATTTACTTCTAACAATGGTAAGCAAATCATCCAACTTTTAACACGAGGAACACAGATCACCAGTGTTATCAGCTGTTGCCTTTAAATATGCATAGTATTTATTATACTGCACAATATATTTGTGCATTAGCAAATCATTAATTGCATACTCATTTAAGGAATCCATATTCAGCTTCAAACAAATACAGTATTTTAAAAGAAAAGACCAATCAAAGTCTGTAACCGCAGAATTCAAAGAGAACTTAAATCAACTTCTACGACATAAAAAAAAATCGCACCAGCAATATACAACTAAATAATAAAGTAAGTATAGTAAAGTTGTCCTGACCATACAAGGTGTGCAAGCCTGACAAAAGTTGTAATTCCTTTACCAACAGTGAAATTAAAGGTAAAACAACAAAATATTAATCAAAGTAAATCTTAAGAAGCTTTCCCTTCCTACCTACAAACAGTTTAAAACAATATAAATTCAAATAAAACTTCTATTACCAGTCAACTTTACAGTAAATCACAAACCAAGGTAGGATTGTTTAGATATGCTCAGGATAGTATAAACTATGGTAATCTACCCATATAGCTTAGGCTACTGCAACAGTGATCCTTATAAAGAACGTAGCACAGTTGTGTAAGTAAACTTACCATAACAGTAACTGTTCAAATAATCACTGCTACAGTAGATGCTTCCTCCCTCCCATTAAATTTTTAATGTTTTTTTACGCCAGAGTACTGTTACACTCCTAGCATTAACCTCTCAGAGCTTTAACCTTTCTCTCATTTTTGGCATGAAAGCTCTGAAGGGCTTCACACTCAAATCTGATTTTGTCATCTGAGCTTGAACTGACCAACTATTTTGGCACTTTGAAGGTGCCATGAAAACTTTGGAAGCTGGCTCCTAGTTTTATCTTGTACAATGATATACAACCCACCTATTTTAGACTACTGCAATAGTGATCATACTTGCACAACTATAATTTCCTTACATGACTTGTCTCTGGCATCATCCGTTTGGTTTCTAATTTTCTCCAGGGTGCAGGTAAGGTTTTTACTTTATTTTTGCATATCAGTTCTACAGAGTTTATTCATCATTAAAGCAGTAATGCCACAAACAATCACACATTTTTATGAGGGTCAGGGCAGCATTTCGAGGTAAATCCATGGAAATCTGAGAGCTATGATTGTGGACTCCAAACATGCATACTGTAATCATAATATTTCATTTCAAGATTAGATTGCAGTTCGTGTTTTCAGGTAATTCAGTATCTCGTTCCTGAGAAATATACTTCCCGCGCTTGTCATGTTTATTCTTCAGAACAGGGCTACAGATATAAGCAATAGCTAAATTAAAATCATATCAGAGTGTGAGGAAGTGAAACGCTTTCTTATTTTGGAGGATGGCTCTTCATATAGTTGCTTACTTATAGTTAGTGGGAAAAAGTCTGGGCTTAGTTCAGGAATGTAATGCTACTTTTGCTCATATACGTCTAACTTTATGAACAAAAACAGTAAATCTAGGAGGAGCAAGGCTAATTCTGAGGGCAAAAAAAAAAACATATAAATGTTTAAATTATAGCAGCTGAGAGGGAAAATCTAACATTCTAAAACAGGCTCTCCAAAAAATGGATGTTGGAGACTCACAGGTGAAAATCTGGAATGACCACAATCCCGCCCTCAGTCTAAAATAACGCATTATACATTAACATAGGCAGGTGCATGCAAGAGAGTAAACAGACTAAATAATCTGACGAAAAGTAGTTGCATATGCTGCCCTTGCTAACCAAAAATCATTTTAACTACTTGTACAGTATCTTTCAACTTCACGTTCGTTTTATATATGTATGATACATTTACAAGAGGGCAGTAAATGTATGTGCAGCATTATTTCACCTGCATTGCCTTGGTCTGAGCACAAGTATGAATATGTCTTAACTATTTAGCCAACTAAGCCTAATTATGAGGGATGGAGGTAAATGTATTTTTTTCTCCGTTAGACAGCTTTATTGTTGAATGGTAATCAGCAACCCACAGATCGATAAATGCTAATTGGTATCTGAATGTAACTTACAAATTTATTTCGTACATCAGAGATCCAATGCATATATATTCGGCTTGTATTTCTCCTCTTCCCACCACTTAGAATTACTTTATTTTTGGTGCTAAAATAGACAATCAAAAGGTAAACAATCAAATTGGGTCACTGCATTTCTGAAACATACTGAAATCATATGCATAACTGGCTTTCCATCACTCTGCCAGATTTTTAACAACCTGCACTTGTTTTTTTAGAGCTGAAGAAGAGAAAATAATTTTAAAATAAAATATGCCATACATGAAGGACGAGGTTTAATGGTTTGCACCCCCCACCCCCACCGCCTCCACACCCACATACAAAAGGAGCTTCCCAACACCTGGAAAGCTACTGCTATTATTACTACCAGACTCTAGAAAGCTACATCTACCAGGACATATCCTAAACCTGCAATGTACTGTTCACGTCCTCTGTAAAGCACTAGTATATTACCATAAAATAAACCATAAAGCAACCAGCAACATACCATAAAATAATAAAACATAACGTACCCATTTAAAAAGAACACACGTTGTGTGTGTGTGTCACGTGCACGTCGCTTGAACTGCAGAATGCATTTAGTTGACATTGACGTCATGATGCACACAAGTTTCTCCTTAAAGGAGAAGACTCTCGCACCGCCAACTAAAGTTTTTTTTTTTTTTAGCCTCCTAGCCAACCCTCAGCTGTAAGAGGGAGGGTGCTCGCGTCCCCTACCCCACCCTCCGCCCTCTGGTTCCAGCGCCAAGAAGAGCGCAATCTTTATATTAATTAAAATAAATAAATAACTACATAAGGCGCCCTTTACAAGGCCAGCCTGTACGGCGCCCTAGGCAGTCGTCTAGTTTGCCTATGCTTAAGGCCGGCCGTGGAGGTAAGTAAAGGGTATCTGCCCTCATCCCCACTGTAGTGCGACCTGGAGTTAGAATATATAGTTTGGGGGTGTGTGGGGGGCACAGTTTGGTTTTATGTTGTCTGGTTTCTGTTAAGAGGATAAATAAGTAGTTTTTAAGTTGTGGAAGGAGGTAGGCTTTACTTTTGTGAGTATGTTTGCCTTTGGTTTCCCATTTAGTCATGTGAAATGTAGCATTGTAATCTGTCAGTGAAATGAGATTTGGTGAAATGAAGCTTTCAGTGTTATGAACTTTATGTGATTTGGTCTCAGTGTTCGGTGAATTGAAGTAGACCCATATATATATATATATATATATATATATATATATATATAGATATATATATATAAACTATACCTATACCTATATATATCTATATATCTATATATATATATATATATGGTTCCCATTCATAAGCCTGAAACATCATAAGCCTGAAAATCAAAATCCTGAAACCAAAAGCCTGAAAATTCAGAATCCTGAAAACTCAAAATCCTGAAAGCCCAAAATCCTGAAAGACCAAAATCCTGAAACTCAAAATCCTGAAAACACAAAATAGACATACTGATGTCATTGTGGCTTTGCTATTGTTAGCCCTGTGGTGTTAGGTCATGCGTTGGGGTCAGGTAAGTGTGCGGTTGGTTTTATTTTAGGGTTAGGGGCGGTTTAAGTGAGTTAGGGTTAGGGCGCAGGTTAGGCATGTATGCAATAGTGACAAATATTGGGGTTAGGGCGGTTTAAGTGAGTTAGGTTTAGGGCGCAGGTCAGGTGAGTGTGCGATAGTGACGGACCTTAGGGTTAGGGTTAGGGTCAGGGTCAGTTGGTAGATATTAGTGTCTTTATAGTGACATATTAGCATTATTTGTGTTTTCAGGATTTTGAGTTTCAGGATTTTGGTCTTTCAGGATTTTGGGCTTTCAGGATTTTGAGTTTTCAGGATTCTGAATTTTCAGGCTTTTGGTTTCAGGATTTTGATTTTCAGGCTTATGATGTTTCAGGCTTCTGAATGGGAACCATATATATATATATATATATATATATATATATATATATATATATATATATAGGAGCACTACAAAATCCTGAAAGCCCAAAATTCTGAAGACCAAAATCCTGAGATCCTGAGTCCAAAATCCTGAAAGTTCAAAATCCTGAAAACACACAGGATACCAACACTCATTATATTCTAGCACAAGTACAAGTACAAGGAGGGATGGGTTCTTGACCCAGAGACTCCCCAGATTCTGGAATAGACTGCCCATACATGTCAAGCAGAGCACCTCCTTGGCCCTCTTCAAAAGGAACCTTGACGATTGGATGGGAGATAGGAAATTCACCCCGGGGATCACATCAGTTACCCTGCTAGACAGGGGTCCAGGGAAGTAAATATTGTGGGAAGAAATATCCAGGGAATTGTTATGGCTAGGCTTGTATAGGCCCTAGGGCCGATAGCCTAGTACCAACCTATGAACCTATAAGAGTTACACACTGAGACCCCAGTACCCATATTGCTAGGACATAAGGCACTGTCTTCTGTCCCATGACAGACAGACCCTGAAGATTTAAAAGCACACAATGAGGAGATGATATCTTGGACAGAGCAAGGAAAATATAGCTAGAGATTTAGGGGAAGAAACAAAATTCCCATTTATTGCCCATATTTTGAATTACAAAATGATTTACTTTAGCGTGTAAATAAAGAAAGCAATGAAGTAATATTTCAAGTATTATTGCCCAAACCTTTCAGAAATTATCATTAAAAAAGAAGATGGCTTACTTCAGCAGTTTTTTCATTCATATGACTAGGCCTTTGAGTCTCTGAACTATTACCTTCTATTTCAGAAACTCTACAAAAACTAAGTTCTGGAGAGATTAGAATATGTGTTTCCAATGCTACCTAAGCCTTTACCTTTCAAATGTATTCCAATAATTCTTTCTCAGAAAATTAAGTATTCTATATTGGTGCATCTCATTGTTTTGTACAAAGACCACTACATTTCTCCCTTTTTATTAATTGTGTTACTTTAGACTTGCCTAACTTTAATCTTACAATGTATGTAGATGAATATAAGAGAACTCATTACTCAAATCTTCACAGATATTAAAGGACATTTCATCCCAAACTCTATACAATAATGGTACCTTGATGTCAAGATGGATCCCTCCTTTCACATTTCACTTCACACTAATAACATCACCACTAAAAGTCTGTCACAGCTCAAACTCTGGTTCCAGATTTCTCACCTCATATCATATCCTAATTTCCAAGTTAGAACATAGCCTACCACTGTTATACCTTCACTCATCCAATAATACTCAAGTTGCAAACTGCAGAAAACAAAATATGCAGATTTTTTCTTGCAGAAATAAACATGCATCACTGTGACCTACTGCAATGTTTCATCTGGTTACCCATTACAAATAGGGGTCTGCTCCTTGGTACTTTGATATTCAAAGTTCATCATTTAGTTACTACCCCCCTCTGAAAAGAATGTTTTCTACTAGAGAACAAAGCTACTCACTAAGAAACAGCCATAATGACATTCTTGAACTAGTGTGACCTAAATTCAAAAGTGTAACAGGAGAAAAAGCCTTCTCCCAATTAGGATCTGTACTAAGGAACCATGCCCAAACAACATTTAATGAACATCTACATAACTACACCTGCTTTCACAATGTTGGCTAAAAGTTTTGCAATACCAGCATCTGAGATTTTACTATACTGTAAACTTTATTAATCTGTCAGTTGCCAAGGCCCATTCACAACTATACATAAATATGTATATACTACTTTGATTTTACCTTAAATGTGTACATACCTTATTTATTATTATATATATTGCATTTCTTCAGACTGAATAATTACATGTAAGTATTTTCGGTATTACCATTTAACATTCTCTGCTTATATTTTGTACCATTGTTCAGTTCCATGGTCAAGATTGGAAAGTGTCAGTTTACCAGCTCACCTACCTGTTAAACAAATGTAAACAAATAAATATATATATAAAGCTAGTGATGAAGCTAGTCAGTGAGCCCCTAGGTATGTACAAGACTAAAGCAAGGATCCTAACAAGGTTTTACTGATAGGGAATAATGGCAGAACTTGAGAACTTCTGGGTTCTGAATCCTAGAAGACAGCCCTTCATCCAGGCTTTAACCACCCTTTGTTTCTAATGCCTATCATACAGATGTCATTTTGAATGTATTGCTATAGATCACAGGTACTATTCAGAACTGGGTTTTGATACATCTTGGTTATTTTGGGCTATGCAACTAAGTGCCAAAAGACTATTCCCCTTATAAGGCTAATGCTAAATCTACAGCTACAGAACTGTCTTATCATCTTCTAAAATATTGATGGCTAAAGAAATGCTTAAGTGACCTGAGGACTCCATTTGTCTCCAGAGTAATATGCTAGCTGTGCCTCTTCTTTAAGATCAAGCAATTAAACACCTCATTGTGCCACCCCCAGACTGATGAGTTTGTGTAGCTTTAACTGATCATTAAAATCCTTTGCGGAGGAAATGAGCTTAGTTAATACCATGCCTCCTTTTTTCCATTAGATTAGCACTACAAAATCCCATTTAGAAATGTCGAACACTGTACCAACTTACTAGACAGGCCTACAGGAACACATCAAAAGAGTCAAGCCACACAAGGGGGTACATAAAAATCCAAAGATAAGGAATTCAGGGTTAGAGTGCAGATATTAGTTTTAGTCTCCTCTATGGAAAACAAGGTTTTCTTACCAGTAAATGGTAAGGTCCATTTGAAATAGCAGAAAATTCAGTGATATAAACTGCAGGATTAGACAGACTGGTAAGAGAAGGCCAGACTATATCAACATTCTAAAAATATGCAAAGAAGTTCAGGACCTCTATAGTTAGCTTAATGGCAGAAACTGATGGACAGGTGGAGAAAAAAATGACTGTGTATGCAGTGCAAGTAGATGATATACTATCTAATTCACAGAAATGAGACAATGGAGCTTCTGTGAAGAAACGAGGAAGTGTTTTATTTTATTTTATTTATTTATTTTACATTTGTTGACCGGGCTAGTCTAACTGGATACATGTCAATTTTCAGTAGAGGCTCGGGGAGAAAATCTCCACTACAAGTTATATAGTTTAGCAAGTATAAAAAGCTTATACAGTAAAATCAGTTTGAACCATTGCATAAACATGGAGGGCATCATTACAAAAGTAATTGCTACACTGTGAAAGATTAACACAAAGATGGAATAACAAAAACTCAGACTATGTTAACTCATTTGTACCAGGTATATACTGAAGTAAAAAGGAGTGAAAGAATAATCATAGATCACAAAAATAACTTTTTTTTTCTGGACAAACTATCTATACAAGTAAGAATGTATAGCTAGAGGAGAAGAAAGGTATAGGAGTAATAGTAGTACTTTTTTAGCAGTGATAAGGCAAGAGGCCAAAAAAAGTGTCAGTCAGGATTAGTACATGGGCATAGCCAATGGGAATTCAGGAAGGTTTTTAGTTGCTTCTTAAAAAGGGGTGTTGATACCAGTGAGATGAGTTTACAAGGAAGCTTGTTCCAATTAAAACCAACAGTGTTAGTAAACAGGCAGTCACCAGATTTAGAGTGTGATTTATGGGAGGCGACTAGTAGCTTATTAGCTGAGCGAAGGAGTGTGAGGTTTTTATAAGGGGTAATAAGGTTACCGAGTATGGCAGTATTTGTGGGGTGATACACGATTTTGTGGATGATTGTCAATTATTGAAGCAGCAGCTAGTTTTGTAATTCTAGCCAGCCTATTGTTTAAGATTTATGCAATGGTGGGTACAAAATGGAGCACCTGTGGCAAATCTAGCAATGTTATTGTATGAGGTTGCCAGTTTGTTAAAATTGGATTTTGATAGATTGGTAAAAAATAGGAGAGGCATAGAGAAGGGTAGAGATCAGATGTGTTTGTGCTATAGTAGTCCTGGCTGAAGGTGTAAGGAAGGGTTTGAGCCTATAGAGAAAGCTGAGTTTTCTATTTACTGATTTAATGGTTAAGTTGATGTGTGAGTCGAAGTTAAGATTATGATCAATTGTGACTCCTAGAAGTTTAGTGTTAGAGTCAGGTGATATAATTGTGCCATTGTTAGATGCAATTGTAAAGTTGATAGGAGAGGACTTCTGTGTAGGAGTGAACAGTAATAATTTAGTTTTTTTGGGGTTAAGAAGGAGACAGTACTGATGGAACCAATTTTCTGCTGATGTAAATACTTTTTGGGTACTAGACTGCAGCTCAGCAGAAGAAACTGCAGCACAGATAAGTGTTGAGTCATCCGCATATTGAATGCAGGAGGATTGTGGAAGGGAAGTTTTCAGATCATTAATAAAAATGGAAAAGAGGAGGGGTCCCAGAATAGAGCCTAGTGGGACTCCAATGGTGATGGGAAGCTGTGAGGATAAGTGATTGCCCCAGAGAACTGCTTGCTGTCTATTTTCTAGGTAGGAATTAAACCACTGGACTGCTAGAGTGTCTAAGGAGAGAGATTTGAGAATGTTTAACGTGAGTTGATGGTTAACTGTGTCGAAGGCTTTGGAGAGGTCTAAGAATAGAGCTGTGGAAAGTAGATTATTATTACGATTTTTATTAATACAGTCAGTGAAGGATAAGAGCACAGTTGTAGTACTGTGATATGGTCTAAAACCATGCTGGCAGTCAGCTAGTAGGTTATTTTGGAGAAAATGATCATGTAATTGCCGATGAATGCATCTTTCCATGATTTTTGCTATGGGAGAAAGTAGGGCTATAGGACAGAAGTTTGAGAGTTCATTTGAGTCCCCCCCCCCCTTGTGTAAAGGGATGATATAAGAGACTTTCCAGAGAGATGGGATAATGCCTTCAGCTATGGCTCTATTTATTAAAATGGAAACAGGGTAGGCAAGTACTCCAGCTACCGTTTGCAGATACTCAGCTGGTAGGTGGTCAGCTGCAGGTGTGCAGGGTTTAAGTCTCAGAAGTAGGGAAAGGATGTGAGATGTTGAGACTGGGTACAGTTTTAAAGTGGGGGGTTTATTGATTTGAGAGGTCAGTTCCAGGGTGCTAGCAGGTGACAAGATATTAGCTAGTGAGGTGACTGTTTCAGAAAATACTTTGTTAAAGGCATCATCAATATGGTTGGGAGAACTCTGAGTCAGATTAGAAGGAGTAGGTGTTTGGAATTTCCTGGATGAAGTAGTTTATTAATACCTGACCAGAATTTTTGTGGATTTTGATGTTGTGCTTGTTGGAATTTCAGGTAATAGTTTTTTGTTTTTTTTTTGTCTAGGAGTATTAGTTTCTTTGTAGAATTTCTAAGCTGCCTAAAGTTTTGGAGGTCAATAGGGCTTTTAGTATTTCTCCATTTGGTCCATATTTTACTTCTCTGTAGCAATTTTTACCTGGTCTCTTTGGTGAGCCATGGAGCAGGTTTGTTTCTAGCTATGATAATATGAGAGGGAGCATGGTGATCTAGAATTTGCAAGAATTTATTATTGAAGTATGAGACTGCCTCATCAAGAGGTAGGTATTTTAGGGGAGACCAGTTGCAAGCTTTGAGCTCTGTTTGGTAGCTGGCTAGGTTTAGATAGTTCTTATTCTGGATAGTTATGAAAATAATTTGACTGGTACTAGGGGTCTTTTGTCTAGTAATATAAGTAAGTAAGTGGTTGCTGATATCATCAGGGAGTACACCTGTTTTATATGCCAGGGGATTACTATTGACCAATATCCAATCTAGGCTGCTTTGTTTGTTGCTAGGTTTATGAATTCTAGTACGGGAGATAATGGTTTGATGGAAGCCATAAAAGTTTATGTGAGAAGTTGGTTTGGGAGAAATACAACAAGTCCAATCAATATTAAAATCACCTAAGAGTACGGTTTCTTGTGGGAAGGATGAGGAGAGCCAACTAAGGGTATTTTCGAGAGTATTAATGTTGTTGCCTGGGGGGATATACGAGCAAATTATGTATCTGAATTTATTAGTATTAACCTGGAGCTTAGAGATTAAGATTTCGGCATTGCTTGGAGAGGGAGGTTGAGTATCTGTTGGGGTAACCTGTAATTCAGATTTGTAGAGTATTGTAACTCCACCACCCTTTTTGTTCAGACGATCGAGTCTGAGGATGTTGTAACCAGGAGGGATAATATCAATGTCCTTAATTCCTGGCTTGAGCCAGGTTTCTGTTAGACATAGGATATCAAAGGAATATATATCTATCAGGGCATGGAGTTGGGTAATTTTATTATTTAAGCTGTGAATGTTAAGGTGAGCTATGAGAAGAGAGCTGGGCGGACTAGTAGGAGTGACAGAGTTAGTTTGATGGATTGGATGGGTGTTAGTGAGGTAGTTATTTGGGCCTGGGTTTGGATGAATGTCACCATGTAGAAGTAGGAACTGCTGAGGACTATGTAAGAATTTTAAGATTAAGGAGAAGATTAGGTAAGATTTTCTGGTTTGGAGATACTTATTATGGGTTAATCTATGGAATAAAGGAAGAAAATAGGGAGTTGAGGATGTTAAGTTACTGTAGGTTTGTAAGGCTGGAGCAGAGTGTGGAGTTGTTTGCTTTAAAGTGAGTAAAGATTCAGTAAAGCTTAGATGCTCATAGTAAGTGAGGGTATATGATACAAGGAGAGTGTTAAGGATTATAAAGAAGGAAAAATAGGTTAAAATGCTTTGGAGTGTCAGATTTAGACATAGTAAGGGTAAAAACATTAATTGAAGCAAGAAGAATGGATATATAAGGAAATGGAATTTAAAGGAGTAGTTGAAGGAGAGATAGAGAAGAAAAACAGTAAATGAATATGGACTGAAGTGATAAGTCTGTAACAAGATAGAGTGGGCTAATTGGAGAAGTAGGAAGGAGGTGTGGCTATCCGAGTATAAGGTTATGAGTACTGGGGGTGTGTGGGATTTGGGGGTAGGGTAGGGGAACGGAGTGAGCCCGCAGGCGAATGGAGTGGGTAGAGCCAGGTCACAGTGAAATCTGTGATAAACAATCAAAAAAGTGGAGCTACTGCAATGTACCAGGTAAGAATAGATATACACGCAATAGGTAGCAACTTGCTCACAAGGAGCTGAGCATGTTCTGGAGGTTAGAAAAGATATAGGGATGAAAGTGAAAGCAAGCCACAATACAAGTGGGACAGGGTATTGAAAGTGGAAATATGTTTAGATTTATTGGGAGAACAAAACCACCAAGTGGTAAAAGAGGGAGCAACAGAAAAAGTGGTAAAAGAGGGAGCAACAGAAAGAAGGTTGGGTCTTATTAAGCAAAAACAACAACCTAGGAGAGAAGGTGGAAGGGCTAAACTATCGAGCGGGTTGCAGTTGCTGCCGTTGCACACGCAGGAGATATAAGTAACAGATATGGCAAGGTACAAAGCCCGAAGCGGTTAGCTGAATACCGCCAAACTACTGTCAAAAGCAGTCACGAACAGTCACAAAGTGGATTTCCTTTGTGACTGTTCGTGACTGCTTTTGACAGTAGTTTGGCGGTATTCAGCTAACCACTTCGGGCTTTGTGTTTTACAAGTTTGTACTGCCTTTTTCGTTCGTAGATATGGCAAGGTAACAGATACATACAACATACCTGACAGAACTAACATGATTCAACATCATATTCAGATTATTCCAAGACAAAACTTTATCTTAAAATTTTTACATACAAAGAAAGACTGTGTAAGAGGATGTACAAAATGTGCTTAAGATGAGGATGGCAGAAGAGTAAAAAGGCAAGTGAAACTGACATATGGTGTTAATGTCAAGGTGTGATGCAACAGTCAGGTTCTGTTTTGATTTTAGGAATCTGAACAGCATTTATAATTTGACAGCTACACAATGCCTTCGTATGAACTAATAAAAACACTGAGAAAGGCAATTAATATGACAAGAGACCAGAGAAAAGAACAGCTACACCACAAATGTCTCGGATACCATAAACAATGGAGTTTTATTTTACGCAATGATATTAGGAAAAAGCAAATTGCTTAACATGGAGTTTTATTTTGTGTGGTTAAGTTTTCGTATTTCTGGACTTGCCTGTCAATTAAAGATTGATCTATTATAATCCAGGCTTCCTGTGTGGTACCTGAGACCTTTGTGTTTTTTCTAGCCTGTGCACTACATCTTTGGTTCTTTATTCCTTTCTAATCTTGATTGCAGCCTATATTCTTACAGCACCCAAGCTAGCCAGCTGTAAATCCTCTTTTACCATCCCCTTGTAGACCATGTAATAAGGATCTGCAGCCGTGGATATGCACATTCCTACTATCTCCACAGCCAGTTTGGTGGATAAGGATATCCTGAGGCAATGCAGCAATTGCCTTATGTTTACAGACAATCATTTAATTCTTAAAAAACTGATATGGCATGTGAGAGATGTATTTATGCAATGTTATTGGGCAAGGTTTTCACACATAAGCACTTACAATACCAAATAGGTTGTTAGTAGCACTCACACTGGAGCCAACACACAAAATAGTGTCCAGACACACTGACCATCATATGGTGCGGCTTTAAAAGTAATCTTCCTAAACCCCAAAGTCCTCCCAGACAATGTGTTTACATCCTCAGAAAACTGAAAAGTACACTACTAAAACACCCACCACTACACACACTCACATCTCATAGTGTCTCAGCATCTAAGCCCATAAGACAAACCAGCACACAACTCAATATTTTATTATAGGAAATTCCATTGTGAGACACACAGATGTCCCACTCAGCAGAATGAGTAAGGAGACAGTCACGGCCACTTGCCTATTATGACCCAGGAGCTGCAAGATGACACACGCACTCAGGTCATTGAGCCTCAATTACCAGTTTGACTTAGTCATAGTCTATGTGTGTGTAAATGACCTGAGATGTACTTCCTTGGACTATATGAAGAGAGAAATTATGGCGCTCTCAGACTGTGTGACCAAGGCAGGTATAAACCTAGCATTAAACAACATTCTACCTTCTCCAAAGATGAGGACACAATATGAACAAAAGATATTTGACTTCAATAATTAGCTTTGTTTTTGGTGTCATTCAAAGGGGATACAAGATTTGTCATCATGGGAGGATAAGGTTGACAGAGGATCCTACTTAGCCAGGGATGGTCTGCACCTGTCCCCATTAGGTGTTTGAATATTAGTCTAAGCCTTTTCAACCCATATAGTGCTGTTTGCACGCATTGCCAACCTAATGTACCTTCCAACATAGCAAAATCAACTCAGGAAAACCTAAAGGTGTTACTGCTTAATGCCAGGAGTCTAAACAAAAAACTCCAGTCCCTGAAAACTCTCCTTACCTTGGAGAATGTAGGGACCTGTGCAGTTACTCAAGACATGCTTTAAAGCCATGGAGATCACCCTGCCAGTGTAGGGCTATAATGCCTTCCACACATGTAGACTAGCTACTGCACATGAAGGAACAAAAGGTGGAGATGTCTCAATTTATATCAGAAACAATCACAGCTTAAGGCTTGTCAAACAGTATGACATACTTCAGCTTCTCCACATTGAAATTGCCATAGGCAAAGTCCCAAACCATATTTTTGCAAGCTATAGATCCCCCTGTATGACCCAAGAAACTCATAACATATACTTAATCATGCTAGATACACTCCCCATTCAACCCAAGACCATATTATGAATGACTTTAACTACCCCACTATAGAGTGGGAATAATACACAACCCCTGACATGCAGGCCGAGAGATTCTTGGAATATGTAAATAGAAACACTCTGGACCAACAAGTCCATACACCCACTAGGAGAACATTTCACACCACCTCACTGGTATGTCATCTCTGATCAGGTCAAACCATAAAGCCGTCGCCTTTGAAATAAAAAATAAAAAGCAGGATCCTAGCTAACTCTAATTCTAAGGTGAATTTCCTACTATTAAGTGATGCCCAGCAAAATTCCAAGTCTCCAAACAACGAGAACCCCACTGCCTTTGCAGAATTATTCACAGAAACCCAAAATAATCTTATAAATAGCCATACACAAAACAGCTGTACCTACACAAAAGAAGCACAGGACAATCTCAAAAATATAAGCCACCTTGGTGGAATCCTAACATCAATAAGTTGCCCAACAGAAGAAAGATAATTGTGGTAAAAATTAGGATGTGCTTTGACCAGCAAGAATAAATGTCCTTCATCAATCTAAACAGAAAACTCAGGGGCTTAGTGAAATCTACCAAAGCCAAATCTGAACAGAAAATAGCCTTACAGGGCAAGGAAAAGCACAAGGCATTCTTCATCTATGTCTACAACCTTAAAGACAGCATCAAACAAAGGCCCTAGGAGTCATTAGCCTAGTATGCACCTCTCCACGTATAAATGAATAAATAAATAAATAAATAAATAAATAAATAATTTGTCAGAGACACACACGGACAGAAACAAGAAAAAAACTAAATCATTATGCTCATCTTATTACATGATTTGCTCATTGAATACAACAAAAATAAAGTCTGAGGATACAGCAACTTGCAGACCCAAACCATGAACATCTAACTTTACATGCAGTCACCTCACCTACTACAACAGCAAGTTGCAAGAAAACTGCTACGTCATGTACTAACATACAGAGAGCTGCTACAGTCATAGCAGGCAAATATATGTACGTCACCAATGAACTGAAGAACGTCTTGACTTGTAAATAAAAAAAAAAACAAACCAGCTCCAGGAAATCTTAAGCCTTTAATGGACCGGACATACGAAACAACAGTGTATAAAAGCAATGAAAACAATAAAAAGTACTTGTAACTAAGCGCTTTCACCCATAGGAGCAATTGGGCATCATCAGAGTAACAAAACCTGTCTAAAGTTTCAGCTTTTAAATATCTCAAGAAACACACGCCCCCTAGTTGGAACCAATCGCAACTCAAACACCATAATAAGTAAATGAATAAATTGTTGTGTTTGTGAATTTATTGTGTCGAAAATAGGTGTTGTGTTAGAGGTGATATATACATACTTAAATAAATCCTTGTTATAACATATGTACAAATGTGTACTAGTGTATATCTATTGATAACAGCTAAAGAAGTTGTTACCCACTGACATAATTTAAAAATATGTAACCCTTTGTGATGCAGAATTGAAATGAAAATGTTAGCAGCATTCACAGGTGGAAAATTCATTACAATGTAAAAGCAATCTATGCCCCTTACATCTCAATAACTCTATAATTAAATACAAGAATAAAAATATATAAAAAAATATAAAAATATATAAATATATAAATATACCAAAACTGTCTTGCAATGATATACTAAAATGTTTTGTACAACATGTTTAAGCTATTGGTTAATAAATCACTGTACCCATAATCAATTTATGTACAATAAGACCTATGTTTTAAAATACTGGACAGTGAGATGTGATCATTAATTCCTGGTGGCTTAGATGCATCCAGCCTAAGCTGCCATAAACATTCTTTGACCTCTAATAAGGTCTTGGTGTCACCACCTCTGTCATTAAATGGAATTCTATTCACCACAAAGAATAAAAAAATTTGAAATTAATGCAATTCTGGCTGTGTATGTATAGGGCATTTGATGTTTTTCTATTCTTAATGTCCCTTACGTGTCCTAAAATTCTAAGCCTTAATTTCCTGATGGTTTTTCCTACATAAAATGTAGGGCAGCTGAGGCATGTGGCAATATACACCACCATCTTCGTGTTGCAATTACAGTACCCCGGACATCTGATCATCCTATTAACATTTTGGACTACTACGTGGGGGCCATTATTGATGTACTTGCTAGTGCTACATAAGCCACATTTGCTCATTCTGGAATTCTTGTAAGTCTCTAAATTGGATTCCATTTCCATCATCTCCTTGAGGTTCCTACCCCTACTATAAGTAAAAGTTGTTGTTTTACCAACTATACTTGTTGTGCCAGTGTTAAAAACACTTTGCCATGTATCAATGTTAATATTCTTAATTTGTCCAGCTACTTCATTGTAAGGTAAAATCATAGCCCGTCTCATGTCATGAACATTAATTTCATCAGTGTTAATTGTGTGTACACTGATTACTTTTACCAAACCCCCTTTCAGTATAGGTTTAAAGACTGTATGTCTTTTCGCCTCTATCTCACATCTTGTGTTAATCAAAATGTCATTGGGGTAACCTCTCTCGGTAAACATGTCTATTAATTTTGATAGTTCGGTTTTCAGACAGTCATCCTCACTAATAAGTCTGGAAAGTGTAACCATTTGTCCTTTAACTATATTCCTTTTTTGAAAAAAGGATGACAACTTTGAAAATGCAAAAAAGAATTCCAATATGTCTTTTTGGGGTATATACTGGACTTTAAACTAACTTCATCCTTTTCTTTGTACAGTAGTATGTCCATAAATCACAACTTTTGCTATGTATTTTGTGAGTAAATTTTAGAAAGGCTGTAGTGGTGCCCAGATTGTTGTTTCGTGTGTCCGGTCCATTAAAGGCTTAAGATTTTCTGGAGCTGGTTTGTTTTTTTTATTTACAAGTCAAGATGTTCTTCAGTTCATTGGTACAGTTTACTGCAACGCCGACTGGTTTCCTTGACTTTCTTTTGCTTTTTGGGACTGCAACTATGGAGCAACTGATGCTACAATATGTTGAAATTACCAACAAGCTTATCAACATTTTTTAAGAAAAAGGTATGGCTGTTAATGTTCAAAACACAACCAATAAGGGTGAAGTTACTTTGACTGAATTCCAAGCGTTACTGTATACCTTACACACGCCCCCAACAATGAGCACCAGAGAGGCAACATCTAATGACACTGCTATTCATGATATGAACAAGGTGCCCAGAGTTGTTAATCAACCCAGTTTGTGTAACAACAATGCACAAAGGAGTTTCGATACACTTTTGGTCCCTCTGGTTACCAACTGGTAACCTGGAGCTAATTATCACGTGGAAACAGGCACTCTAAAAGCACAACTTGCCAAATTCGAGAGAAAACTCAAAAAATTGAAATCTTTGCAAATGGACAATGTGTTTTTAGAAAGATCTATTGAATTAAAACAGGTGCCGAAGGGCTTAAGGATGTTTAAATTACCAATGAGTTTCGAAGCCGAAACAGAAGGGTTTCAAGAACTTTTGGCGTTTTTTGATCGAACAGGTATGGAACTTATGCATGTCATTATACGTAACAATATTCATAAACTTGAATTGTTGAAAGATGAATTGGCTCAGTTAAACAACAACATTATGAAAGACTTGCTTTTTGACTTTAACAAACACCATTATGACAAAATTTTAACTGAAGTTCATATTTTTGTAAAAAGAGGAATGGACACTAAAACTGCTAAACTCAATAGGGACAGTAATGATTATGCTAACAACCATGTGAACTCTCATTTTAGAGAGTTCAAAAGTAGTAAGATTAGAGCGGAAAATGCAAATAAAGCAACTACTATTGGTAACAACCAACAGGGCCGTATTTTTTAAATGAACAGACTGACGATGAGGGGGTTATGGAGAACAATGGTGACTGTGATGATGAATATTTTTTAGAGACTTATCTGGTGAGGCACTCAGAATGAATATGCGAGTGCAACCAGGGACTAAGGCAACAAGATCAGGCCAGGGGGAGAGGACAGAGGTTCTATACAAACCGGAGGTGGTCCCAGGGGAACAACAGACCAACACAATAACTGATGAACACTCTGCCCCCCCCCCCACCTGCTTTTCATGACGGTCAGGATCAGATCTCTTTAGACTTTTTGTCAACCTCTGACACATCACATCATGATGTTATATTGGCTCACGAACTGGACTTGTTTTTTACATCCATGCATAGATATGAATCCTTTGGTATGGACAAACGTTATATTACTAAAGTTGTTAACGAAGGTGATGAAAGTTGTGACACACAAATGAATTCTCAGAATTTTGATGAATTCAGTGGTACTGGTTTAAGTTGCGATTTAATTAGAGTGGACAGTGTATGTATTTATAATTTTACAAATTTAGAATTAACTGATGATTACCTTGCCCTTTTCAAAAAAGGTTTTACCTTTTATACCTACCTTTAAAAATAAGATAGCCAAAATTTTAATTAATTTTAAAATGTATACGAGGCAATTAAACTTGGAAATGTTTTTTCACAAAAACCCCAGCCCATGGAGAGGTAACATTACTGTGCTTAAAAGGTCTAGTACCTTTATTCCCCCAGTCAACCCCTGCATACATATCTTTGAGCAGATGTGTGAAGCACAACTAAGGAGGTTGTTTAAGGGGACCAAAACATCATTTGACAACTTAACATCGGGTGAGAGATTTTGACTCCATGAATTAACATCTACCAACAACTACAGGGTGATGAAACCTGACAAATGGGGAGGTGTGGGGATTATGTCTAATATCGACTATTCCAACAAGATGTTACACCTTTTAAATGACACCACCACATATATTAGAGCTTCAAGGAATGAAATGAACAGAGCCTACAACAAGATTGATTGGCATTTATACGAGTGGTTAATGGAGGGGGTCATTGACAAAAATGAGTATGATTATCTTTTTGTAGACTCACCAGTGACCCCCACCATTTTTGGCATTCACAAAATCCATAAAAACCACAATGATCCGCCATTCCACCCAATAGTTTCAGCAAAGGGCTCTAAAACTGAAGCTATGGCATCATATGTTGATTTTCATCGCAAAAACATTACTACATGATTACCACACATCCTGAGGGATTCTTGGCATTGCCTGGATGTGATAAAGAACACACACACAAATGAACAATTTTTAATGGTTACTATTGATGTCATTAACCTATTCTCAATTATACCTCAGGAACAGGGTCTTGACATGTTTAATAATTGTTTAGAGAAATATAGTGGTTTTCACACAGTCAAACGTAGTCTAATAGTGGAACTAACTGAAACTATTTTGTCTAACAATTTTGTCATGTTTGAGGGTGAAATATACAAGCAGGTCACAGGTGTAGCTATGGGTGCCAGGTGCGCACCAATTTATGCAAACTTAGTCATGGCAGATTGGGAGACACAGTATATTTTCCCCTCTGATTTTATGCACAAGGTAACACTATACTTACGTTACCTTGATGACATCTTGATTTTTTGGAAAGGAACAGTAGAAGAAATCCAAGAATTTATTGCATATCTGGGCATCACTACATCCTTTCTAAAAATTACTCACAAATTACATGGCAAAGTTGTGATTTTTTGGACATACTACTGTACAAAGAAAAGGATGAAGTTAGTTTAAAGTCCAGTATATACCGCAAAAAGACATATTCAAATTCTTTTTTTGCATTTTCAAAGTTGTCATCCTTTTTTTCAAAAAAGGAATATAGTTAAAGGACAAACGGTTAGACTTTCCAGACTTATTAGTGAGGATGACTGTCTGAAAACCGAACTATCAAAATTAATAGACATGTTTACCGAGAGAGGTTACCCCAATGACATTTTGATTAACATAAGATGCGAGATAGAGGCGAAAAGATATACAGTCTTTAAACCTATACTAAAAGGGGGTTTGGTAAAAGAAATCAGTGAACATACAATTAACACTGATGAAATAAAAGTTCACAACATGAGACAGGCTATGATTTTACCTTACAATGAAGTAGCTGGACAAATTAAGAATATTATCATTGATACATGACAAAGTGTTTTTAACAACGACACAACAAGTATAGTTGATAAAACACCAACTTTTACTTATAGTAGGGGTAGGAACCTCAAGGAGATGATGGAAATGGAATCCAATTTAGAGACTTACAAGAATTCCAGAATGAGCAAATGTGGCTTATGTAGCACTTGCAAGTACATCAATAACAGCCCCTACATAGTAGTCCAAAATTTTAATAGGACGATCAGATGTCCGGGGTACTGTAATTGCAACACGAAGATGGTGGTGTATATTGCCACATGCCTCAGCTGCCCTACATTTTATGTAGACAAAATCATCAGGAAATTAAGGCTTAGAATTTTAGAACACATAAGGGACATTAAGAATAGAAAAACATCAAATGCCCTATACATACACAGCCAGAATTGCATTAATTTAAAAAAAAATTATTCTTTGTGGTGGATAGAATTCCATTTAATGACAGAGGTGGTGACACCAAGACCTTATTAGAGGTCAAAGAATGTTTATGGCAGCTTAGGCTGGATGATTCGAAGCCACCAGGAATTAATGACCACATCTCACTGTCCAGTATTTTAAAACATAGGTCTTATTGTATTTAAAACATAGGTCTTGTTGTACATAAATTGATTATGGGTACAGTGATTTATTAACCAATAGCTTAAACATGTTGTACAAAACATTTTTAGTATATCATTGCAAGACAGTTTTGGTATATTTATATATTTATATATTTTTATATTTTTTTATATATTTTTATTCTTGTATTTAATTAAAGAGTTATTGAGATGTAAGGGGCATAGATTGCTTTTACATTGTAATGAATTTTCTGCCTGTGAATGCTGCTAACATTTTCATTTCAATTCTGCATCACAAAGGGTTACATATTTTTAAATTATGTCAGTGGGTAACAACTTCTTTAGCTGTTATCAATAGATATACACCAGTACACATTTGCACATATGTTATAACAAGGATTTATTTAAGTATGTATACATCACCTCTAACACAACACCTATTTTCGACACAATAAATTCACAAACACAACAATTTATTCATTTACTTATTATTGTGTTTGAGTTGCGATTGGTTCCAACTAGGGGGGGGGGGGCGTGTGTTTCTTGAGATATTTAAAAGCTGAAACTTTAGACAGGTTTTGTTACTCTGATGATGCCCAATTGCTACTATGGGTGAAAGCGCTTAGTTACAAGTACTTTTTATTGTTTTCGTTGCTTTTATACACTGTTGTTTAGTGTGTCCGGTCCATTAAAGGCTTAAGATTTCCTGGAGCTGGTTTGTTTTTTTTATTTACAAATATATGTACGTATTTTCAGTGACAATTGAGTGAATGCAAAAACACTGGTTTAGGGTTTGCATGCTATGTTAGGGCTTGCTCTGTTTCTGTCTATATTTTGTATTTCACATGTTTTGTGAATAGTGTTTCCAATGGCAGCACTTGGAGAGATCAGTCTAAATAGATATATACTCACAGACACCTACGCACATATACACATACATATTTATGTGTGTGTGGGGGGGTGCGCTTGCTATAGCTGAATGAGTAGGTTGTCAAAATGGATAGTCATCATATTACATTGACTGATTTCCAGATCTTCTCATAAGCATAGAGATATGCTATTCAGGCAGTTCCTATGGATTCCATATCTGACATACATCCAACTTATACCAGCAAATTGTACAGGGTGATTTCCCACAGGGATATCTAACTGGTAAGGACATTCCTCCCCACTACCAGACTGCATAAATAAGCCAGCTGGTGTACTGAATGCTGTTCCCAAAAAAGAGTCATTCTTTTGTTTCTTGTGTTTCTGGATATGCTGGTTATGCTCTGGAGCCATGCTTGATAACACCTATACAATTAAAAGAGCCATTCTTGTACATATATGTGTTGGTGGTGATGCTGGATATGCTAGATATGGTCTGAAGTCATGCTTGATAACACCTATACAAATAAAAGAGTAATTCTTGGGGTCTATATCACCATATCGAATGGTGATAATGCTGAACGCCGAAAATATTGAAAGTTCACGAGAACGAACTTGTGTTTTTGGGGTCACGGTACAGTGAGGATTGGGATATTTGCCCTTTCCTCACTGTAGTGCGACCTCAGAGTTTCAATATATATTTAGTGGGGGGTGGGGGGGCCATCCCCCCCACAATAGCAAGTTTGTTTTTGTGAACTTTCGATATTTTTGGCATTCGATATTATCGCCATTCAATATGGCGATATCGACCCCATTCTTGTACTTATATGTGTTGCTGTTGATGCTGGATATGTTCTGCAGCCATGATTGATAAACCTATACAAATAAGAGTCATTCTTGTACATATATATGTTGCTGGATATGCTCTGGAGCCATGACTGATAAACCTACACAAATAAAAGAGTCATTCTTATACATATATGTGCTGCTGGTGATACTGGATATGCTTAGGAGCCATGCCTGATAACACCTATACAAATAAAAGAGTCATTCTTGTACTTATATGTGTTTCTGGATATGCTCTGGAGCCATGCTTCATAACACCTATCCAAATAAAAGTCAGTCTTGTACTTATATGTGTTGCTGGTGATGCTGGATATGCCCTGGAGCCATGCTTGATCACACCTGTACACAACCAGCACAGCATGGCTGATGTAATTGTACTACACTGACGCAGAGCCACAACACTATAAGGCCCACATCTGTTGCCTAAAGACCTCTGGTACTGCACTGCTGTATGCTCTGCAGACCTGCAGCAAATTATCTGTCATCTTTGCGGTACTTCACAACATGTTTTTTTCATAACAGCTACAGCATGGGTTCATTATTGGAGTGTGACATAATTTAGTAGTGGGGAGGTGCCTGGTAAGGAGACATTAGGTGAACTGGCTGCTGGACAATATGGTATGAGAGTGAGGTGGACACTCTATGGTGCAGCACTGACAGAGGAAGCATTTGGTATACAACTACGGGCTAGAACAGAGACAACTACACCCAGAATCTTCTGTACAGTGCTGTAGCTAGCCATGCTGTGCATCAGACATCACCTAATCTCTGTAATGCAGATGGCTGGAAAGCACAGTCTTGTCATCATTTGTGATACGTAACAATCCAACACTCCACTCCTACAACAGCATTATATGCAGAATATTATAAAGTATAAGTGACAATCATGCACCTCAGTGCTACAACAGTATTACATGTAATATATTATAAACTGAATGATATGTGACATTCCTACATCCCATTGCTACAAAAGCATTACATGTAATATATTTTGAACAATATGATAAGTGATAATCCCATAACCCACTGCTACAACAGCATCACATGTAACATATTATAAAGTGAAAGGTATGTAGTAATCCTACATCCCATTACTACAACAGTATCACACATAGCCAGAAGCATAGCTAGGGTGGGGTGGAGGGAGCAACTGCCCCAGGTGCAAAGTGTTAGGGGGCAAACAGCTGATTCCAATCACTATTTAAAAAGCTGGTATTACATTTGTGGTTAATCCTGAGAGCTGTAGTGCTCCCCGTGTGGTTTAATATCATAAAGTGTGCTACAATTTAAAACATTTCTATTCTTTTTTTAACTAAAACCTGAGTGCTGTAGCACTCCATGCTAAGTATAAACGGTAAACTCAGTAAATCTGTGGAGGAAACACCAACACCTGCACAAACCGATTTAGCTCGTTCATTATACTATAATCAAGAACTTCATCAGAAATACATTTAAATGACCATCCCACCACTTTTATAAAACTTCCTACCAATAACATGATAATTTTTAACCAATCAAAAATCTTATTTTAAAACATGATGCTGCAAAACACAATTTAAAGCTATAATTTCATTTAGACCTGGGCTAAACATCACCCCTAAAAAACAATGTAAATAAAGTTTACTAATTTATAAAAAATATTAAAATCACCTCCCCCTTTTGTCATTACAGGGGTTGCTCAATCACCAAAAAAGTAAATGTCTTAAAATTTGTACAAACAGTGGTATGTTTTGCTAAATTTACTTTTTTAATCTCATAAATGTGTTCAAATATTCTTTCTCAAGTGTTCTAATAGTTTTACCAACATAATATGCTGAACAAGTTGTGTAAACAGCAAGATAAGTCAATAGATTGACAAGAAAAATTACCTTTAATACCAAAAATCCTATTATTATTACTACTCACATGAAAGAAGGAATCTGTACTAATATATCAACATTGTTTACAGGCAGCAGAGGGTACAGCATCAAATGCTAAATGCTCATAAATTCCAAAACTTTCATAGACTATACTGTAATCCCACCACATAAGAAGATAACTTGCATAAATCGTATGTAACTTAAGAAAACAAACTAAAAGATCATTCTAAAAAAAATGAAATAATATTCCTAAAAAATGTAAATAATGACACAGAAGGGCACCATATTATTGTCAGTGGCAGTACCACATACCTGTTTCCAGCTAGTATGATTGAGTAAATTCTGGTTAAAAGCATTTCTGCAATAGAAATAATGGCTGATATGCAGCCTGATGGATAATAAGTGTAGTCAACCAGCCAGCGACCTAGCACTTCCAGGATTGCGTCATCAGTGTTTATTAGATTATCACTATCCACAAGAGGCATATTATTTTTAAAATATAGCTCATCCAGTGTATCTTCTGCATGAATTGGAGCAACAATGGTATAGAGCTTTAGCCAAACCTCTAAAATGCAATAGTTATGCCCCAAATAATGGGATGCAATGATGGAAATTTGCCTTTTCTAATGGACAATGTGGTGTTCAATAGAACAAAAGTCATACTCTTATTGTGAAACTAATTCCAATAATAACTATGTGAAGTTATATTCCATTAACAGGTTAAGTGACAACTTAACATGGGCCCCTGTATCATTCTATCTATATAACATTTTGTATCCGTGACTTTAACTGATTCACCCTTGCCTGCAGTACACAAATTAAAAGCAAAATTATTTATCAATGGCAGTAAATCTCTGCATTCATTCTTATTTAGGCTGTAACTATATTTCTGATTCATACATTTACAGAACTTTGTCACAAATACTTTCAAACATATGCATAAGAAGGTGATAAGGTGGGGTAACTCTTGATAGTTATGAAAAAAATATTTTTTAACACACTGGATTCGTAATCATTAAATATTAAATGTACAGTAATTCTTAACTAAGGCTTCTAGTAAAGACTAATCAATCAAATATCACATCAACAATGTTATACATGTAACTAAGTAAAAGCTTAAAGCTTCATGTAATAAATAAAGTACTACCTATTTCCAGTGTACAGTAAAAATATCCCAGCATAGGAGTTTCTTGCTGAAACACTACTGGTAATATATGCTGCCACATTGCTTCTCTTTCCAGCTGTTTTTACCTCCATTGGACTCTTAAAGTTTAATTTTGATGAAATAAGGAATCCCTTGTGATAAGTCCTTGAATAAACCTCAATGATTTTCCCAGAATTTCATTTCTGATGGATTCTATTTGGTAGCTTCAACTTTCAAAGGGAATTCTGCATTGTTTTTCCTTTGCCCTGAAAAAGCCAGTGTCTTACTATTAATTTAGCTATGTGTAGGATACACATACGCATGCACGCATGCACGCGCACACACGCACACACACACACACACACACACACACAGACACACACACACACAAACACACACACACACACACACACACACACAGCAACATTTATATCAAACAGAGTATCTTTCTCATTTTGGTGAAAGGATGAATTATTTTTCCAAAAGCAAAAAATGTGCCTTCAACTTGTCAACATGTCATTAAAACTAAATATTTCTGGAGGAGGGCAAGAGTAGGAAGCAAAAGAATTTCATTCAAAAGATGGAACTGCCTTTCAGAGTCCATTAAAAATTAAGTTACACTTGTCCCTGTGTTAAAGGGTAGACTATACCACAAATGACCCATTTTTGACAATGGCATGGCAGTAGAGGGACCAAATGAAGGAAGAAATGGAGTGAGTTGCCATTGCCCTTCGCCCTTCCTGAGAGAAGGATGGCAGCTTGGATTGCTGCACTGGTGGCAGCTGCAGAAGTGCATGTGTATCATCTTGTTTACTGATGTATTACGTTCTTCATCTGTAACTATGTTTGTAATTGTTAATTGCTATGTTGATCAAATTGTTAATTGCTATGTAAATCCAATGTAACTACTCTCTGTATATTTTAACTGTGGAGCTTTTCTCCCCTGGCCTCCGCTGAAAATGGACCTACGTCCAGTCGGACACTGCCAGTCAACAAATGTAAATAAATAAAATAAATAAAATCTACAGCAAGCATCCTAAAGTGCCATATTGCATGTGGTGAGACAGCCAGGAGACTTGGCATGAGTGGTAATATGACAGCGCATGCTGGCAGCAGCTATAGGCTAACATACTTTGCCTTGCTGCACCACCTTACTAATCCATGCTGCTCCTAACAACAACTCTGCCCCTACCTACCCCTAACCTGACACCTTACCTTAGGAAAACCCTTTCAGTAAAACTGTCACTGCTCAAACAAATTTGGTCTGAATTCAGTATTAGGGGTTTGTTGTATGATCGGAAAAGGAAAACATTTGGTTTCCATTTTTTATTTTAATTAATTGTTTTACTTTTTGATGAGTCTGTTTTTTTTGAAATCCAGGCTGCTTTTTTATTCTTGATTTGAAGATTATATGTACCCATATATATCTTATGAATATACAATCACGACCATTCACAGACACACACAAACCAGTACATAATCACACACACGCATACACCTACCTAACTAAACAAACATAACAACACACACAAACACACTTAACCTACCTATAAGCAGGGGGGAAAGCCCCCCTGCACCCCACACGTGGGGGGCTGCATATTCCACATAACCTCTACTTATATATTCTAACTCTGAGGTCACACTAAACTCACAAACACACAACAAACACCACCGCACACACTCACACACACTAAAATCCCTGCCCATTATCCTCAAACACACAACACTTACCTGAAACCCCAGATAAATCCACAAACTGCACCACAAGTCACAAACGCGTCACCACGATAGCGGCGGATTCGACATTTGCGGTTGCTTTTAAGTGTAATTTATTCCACACTCGGCATTTTCCAATTTCGGCATTGTGGTATTTCGCCCGTTTTCGTCTCGAGATACCGTAGTTCGAGATTTCAGTATCTCGAGATGCTCTAGTGTTTATATATATATAAATATATATATATATATATATATATATATATATATATATATATATATATATATATATATATATATATATATATATATACGTATATTAGGAATGATTGCACTGTTTAAATACTGAATACAAGCCAAACAATGACAAAAAAAAATATTTTAAAATTCATATTAGCTAGCCATCCAGCAGTGTGAACATCTGCTCTAGATTGCTACTGTTGATATGACACCTTGACTTCAAACCAAAACAATTTCCTGCTCTGATCTTTTCACAATAATTCCTCAGTAATATTAAACTCTAATTTGTCTGAATATTAGTAGTGCTATGGAAAGTTTTTTTGTTCTTTGGGGGGGTTTAGGGTTAGCACAATTATTTAAAGTGATAAAGGAGAAGTGCATTTCTCAATCAATTCAAAGGAACACACATCTAAATGTCAACATCTAGAACATCGACAACAAAACCTTGACAACTCAAACATTGCCACACTGCTATGCATGTGCTAAGCAACAACCTTATTGCATGCAAGCCTACAAAACAAAACATAACAATCACCATACTCCCTGCTAATTATATATACTAACTCAGTGATCACTCATTACCAGGAAAGGACATATTCCCTAACCTGAGAATTGTCACACTTGTCGACATTCTGCTTAGTTGACCAGATTTTGCTGACTAAACAGATATTGACCAAACTACTGTAGTATCAGTCATATTTACCACACCCACATATATAAATATATACAAAAATGTTTTACGAATCTAAAACAATATCTTATTGCACAGAAGTCCTACAGTTATCAGTATTGCACAAGAGGGCTAGTTTTGCATTGGTTGGTTTATTGCACCAAAATATGAGTTCTCATCAACATAGATGACTGCAACACCTGATCGTCATCATCATGCATGTTGTTAGTAGAGCTGAGTAGTCTGATGGCCTGTGGAAAGAAGTTCTTACTGAATCTGGCAGATGTTCGTGTTTCACTGTTGCAGTCATCACATTTGGGTTATCTGTTTGCAGTAGCCCTCAGTCGGCCTGATTATCAAAGTCTTGGGTCCTGCGTCGGTTGCTGTCTCATCTTCCATGACGTCAGGTAGTCAGGGGTATAAAGCATGCAGCTGGCACCATTACATTAGTCTTTCTTGCCATGCGGTGCCTGAAGCAGAAGCAGTTCGCAAGTGCCGGTCGGCCGACTCCTGAAATTTTCGTTTTCTAGTTTCAGAAGCTAAGTACCCTGTTGGGGAAACTTTTTCTTGCTCTAAACCAATGTCAGTAATAGTCAATAATTGTATTATAATTGTATTTCTTGTGGAAAGCAAATACCTCATAAAGATTTTCATTCATACTGTATTCCTTGCCTAGGCCCTGACCACAACGTACTTTGCTGTCAGTTTTGTGCCTTATTTAAGCAACGAACTATTCGTCATCGGTATATTTACGCTTCTAAATATTTTGGTACTCAGTTCAATTATCCAGATATGGCTTCGGTTAGCCATCTGACTACCGACATCCTAAAATATGCAAAGATAAAGACAGAGACAGGCCGCCTAGGTTCAAAGCTACCGACGATGCTTCTCCTAAGCCAGTCGCCAGTTCGCTGGTACTCAGTGAGGCACTTTCGCAGCCCCTGATACCCACTACTTCAGATTTGCAGGCCTCTACTGAGACCGATTTGGAGTCCAGTATGCTGCGAGATGTTTCAACTGTGGAACCTGTGGATGTCTCTACCCTGGATGGGTCCGGAGCCGCTGTGCAGGCACTGGCTTCTGAGGGTGTATTCAGGTTTACTGACTTGCATATTAAACTGATGCCATCTTCTTCTTCAATACCTAAATCTTGAACCATGCCTAGAAAACCGACACCCAGACTGCATGGTCAGGCCTCTATGCCTAAAAAACAAATGATAAGAATGGCTGAAGTCCTTATTACTTTAATCAGGGGAAGCCAACCTTCCCCCTCTAAGAGACCTAGGACTAAATTTGCTTATGATACTTCTGACCAGGATTTTGAAATTTCTGTTTCCTCTGATGACCAGGATTTACCCTTATCTACCTATGAGGATTCTGATGCAGAGGACTCCATTCCCTCTGCTTCCCCCCCCAGAGGATTTCTCTTTTGGTGAAACCTTGCATACTCGTAGGGAGCATTTTCATTGGGAAAGCCTGGATTAGTCTGATTCCAAAAAGAGGCTTAGTGATTTCTTACTCCTGCCCCAGCACAGGCCTTTAGCTATCCCTCCTGTACTAGACATTGTTGATGATGCCTATTCAGAATCTAGCTTGGCCCCTGACTCTTTACATCCTGCTCCCAGAAAACCTGATAGATATTACAGCTTTCCTGACTCTCACAAGTTCCTTTTTAAAAATCCCACTGCGGATCCTGAGACCATTTCACAGGGACCCAAGGGCATTAAGGCTACTACTGCCAAAAATTCTACCCCCTCTCAGGGCACTGGATAAATGGGGAAAGAAGGTATACACTTCTGCATCCTTGGCCATTAGGGCCTTAAATTGCCAGTTTCATATGTTAAAGTATCAGCAGCATATTAAGGGATTGCTTAAACAGAAAATGATGTTGATTCCTGACTGTGTTGAAAATAGGGATTTACAGGATTTAATGCATTCTGCTGAAGAGGTTGGAAAACATACTTTGCAATGTGGTTTTGATTCACTGGAGGCATCTTGCAGGGCTGCTGTCACTGGGTCTGTACTTAGAAGGCATGCTTGGCTTAAGGAGCAATCCTAGCCTGATCATTTTAAAGCTAAATTGCTGGATGCTCCCTTAAATCAGGACCACCTGTTTGGTAACAAAGCAGAAGAAGTTCTTAAAAAGATGGAGGAAAAAGCTAAATCTATGCAAACTGTTAAAGATTTCCTACAGGTACAGCTTCCAAGATTTAGTAGGCATTGGCCCTCTAAGAATTGGTCCTTTCCTGCCTCATACAGGCCTTCTCAGTCCAAACTCAGAACCAGCAGAACACCCAGGTTTCAGTCCCAGGTTACGCACAGGACTAAGCAGGGGGGGGGGGGCTCCATCTTTCAAATCAGGGAGTAGTAAGACTCCCCCCTATGGTAAATTGTCTCAACGACTTAACTTTAAAACTTCCAAGCACTTCTCAACTGACTGCTCTTTTAGGGAGAAAGATTGCTCTGCAGACAAAAAAAACTGGGAACTCATCATCCAGGACAAATGGGTTTTAAATATAGTTTCCCAAGGATACATTTTTCACTTCCACACATTACCAACCCCAAACGGTTGGCCAGATCTACCCCCAAATCAGTGGGCAGAAGCTCAAAAGCAAGTACTCTCTCTCTTAAGCATAAAGGCTATTCAAACTTTACCAGAAGAGGAAAACGGACAAGGTTTCTACTCAAGACTTTTCCTAGTACCCAGAAAAGACAACTCATTGTGTCCTATCCTGGACCTGTCTATCTTAAACACTTTTTTGGTGATTCCAAAATTCAAGATGCTAACTCTCCAACAGTTGCTTCCTATGCTAGGCAAAGATGCCTGGTTGGCAACACTGGATTTAAAGGAAGCCTACCTGCACATCCCAATCAGGGAATCTTGCAGAAGATACCTATGCTTTGAAGCAGGCTACTGCACTATCAGTTCTCTGCACTGCCCTTTGGCTTATCTACTGCACCCAGGGTATTCACAAAGTGCCTAGCTCCAGTCATTGCATTTTGCAGGCAAAGAAATATTCAATATTCCCATACCTGGATGATTGTCTAATTCAGGCAGGAAGCCAGGACATACTTTTGAATCATCTGGCATTTGTACAAAAGGTGCAAACTTGTCTGGGGTACACCATTAATGAAAAGAAATCACATCTGGTACCCTGTCAACAAATTATATTCCTGGGAGCAAGCTTGAACACACTTCCCAGATGGCTCTCCTCACACCAGAGAAACAAATTCATTTGACAACTTACTTCAAACTAGTGGCCAAAAAACCTTGCTATCTGCAAGGAAAATACTGCAAGCCTTGGGGTTTATGGCCTCCTGCATTCTACTAATTCCATATGCAAGACTGCATATGAGGAAACTACAATGGTATCTAAAAAGTCTATGGTGTCAACATTCTCAGGATCTAGAAGTAATGATTCCTATCATACCTTGCCTACGGCTAGAATTCCTTTGTTGGGCAGAGGCCTGCCACCAAAACAAGGGACTACCATTCACACTACCCCCTGCTGCCCAAACCCTAACAACAGACGCATCAGACTATGCATGGGCGGCTCACCTGGCAGGGAAGTGCATTCAGGGCAAACGGAACGCAAGTCAAATGCACCTGCATATCAATCATAAAAAAATGTTAGCTGTACAGAATGCTCTGACAGCCTTCAAGGACCACATTCTTCCAGGACAATTAATGGTAAAGATGGACAATACCACTGTTCTGTGGTACATAAACAAGCAGGGGGGTACCCATTTTTATACCCTCTGCAGACTAGCCATGGCTCTGTGGAACACAGCCTTGAGCTACCAAGTGAATCTACAGGCTCAATTCCTGCCAGGAAAAAACTAAGCAGAAATCTCATGGACCCACACGAGTGGAAACTGGAACCAAAGACTTTCAACATGTTGATAAACAAATGGGGGAGCCCAGATATAGACCTGTTTGTTTCCCCCCAGAACTACCAATTAGACAAATTCTGCACAAGGACTCCCCACAAACAAGCTTGGAAAGTGGATGCTCTGCCCTTTAGCTGGAAAAACCTATCACTTTATGCCTTTCCTACTCTGCCTCTCCTCTCCAAAGTACTACTAAAGATCAAACAGGACAAACCAAATACTGATTGCACCAGACTGGCCACGCCAACACTGGTACCCCCTCTTGCACAGTGTGTCACTGCTAGCCCCATGGCAACTGACTCAGACCCCTACCCTGCTGTTAGAGCAGGAGAGTCAGATTCTACACCCCCAGCTTCAAACCCTGAACCTGGCAGCCTGGCTAATTACCTAATCTCTCCATTACCATCCCTCAATAAACAAGTGTTGGATGTCATTTTGAAGGCAAGAAGGCCAAGTACTAGAAAATCTTATGCTGAAAAATGGAAAAGATTCTGTGCCTGGAACCAAAGTCAAGGAATGGCTACAGCAGCACCTAATTTACCTCAGATTCTTCAATACTTAACTGAGATGCTTCACAAGGGCCTTTCCTTTTCCTCCATCAAAATTCACACCTCAGCCATTTCAGCTCATTACAACACAGAGCCACCCCTCTTTTCTCACCCACTGCTCAAGCAGTTCCTCAGAGGGACCAAAAACTTAAGACCACCCAGTAGAGCCCCAGCTCTAGCTTGGGACCTTAACTTTGTATTGGAAAAACTCACTCTTCCTCCTTTTGAGCCAGCTGTAAGTGCAGAGTTCAAATTTATTTCTTGGAAAACAGCTTTCCTTTTAGCAATCACTTCAGCAAGAAGGGTATCTGAATTACAGGCCCTTATGGCAGTGGAGCCTTTCATCATCTTCCATGCAGACAGGGTGCTCCTCAGGACCACTCCCTCCTTCATGCCCAAGGTGGTATCCAGTGTGGCTCTTAATCAGTCCATTCATTTGCCAACCTTCTTTTCTAATCCACAGAACAAAGGGGAACGGATACTGCACTCCTTAGATGTGCACAGACAACTTAGATTTTACTTGGTCAGGACTAAACCTCAAAGGAAATCTGAACAACTGCTGGTGGCATTTGTTGCAGGGGCAGAGAGAAAGGCTATTTCAAAACAAACCATTTCTAAATGGATAGGCCTTTGCATTCATTTTTGCTATAAGCACGATGGAAAACCTATCCCACAGGGGATTAAACCCCATTCAACTAGGGCTGCATCTACCTCTACAGCCTTTCTCAGAGGTGTCTCTACCAGAGACATCCTAGAAGCTGCTACCTGCAGTTCTGTACATACTTTCACCAAGCATTACCATTTGACAATTTTCTCTAAATCCAGAGCTGGCTTTGCCACTGCAGTCTTGCAGGGCCTTATAGCTGGTCCTAATGCTATCTAAATTCCTCCTCCCATCCTTAGCTTTAGGAATCTACCCAAATGTGATGACTGCAACAGTAAAACATGAAGAACACAGTACAGTTTTGTACAATTACCATAAATGTAGATGTTCGAGTGTATTCACTGTTGCAGTCCTGGTTACCCTCCCTCCAGTCCCCTGACTTCTTTTGGCTATACCTCTATGCTCCTTTACTATGCTTAAAAGCTTTTTGGTGTATTTGCTTTTTTGTTGGAGGTATAACCTTGTGTATATATATATATATATATATATATATATATATATATATATATATATATATATATAAAATTGCTTCCATTAGGGGGCACCTGACATCTGGGGCAAGAAAAACTGATGTAATAGTGTCAGCTGCATGCTTTATAACCCTGACTACTTGACATCATGGAAAATGACACAGTAACCAATGCAGGACCCAAGACTTTGATAATCAGGCCAACTGAGGGCTACTGCAAGCAGATAACCCAAATGTGATGACTGCAACAGTGAATACAATCGAACATCTGCATTTATGGTAAGTGTACACAACTGTACATTTTGCACCACATACTGTGATAGTGCTTGGCAGATGATAGGAAGGAAAACAGTCCATGGGTGTGGGTGAGTGAAGTCCCTGACTATTTTAGTGGCTCTGCTGAGACATCGAGCAAATTATAGGTCCTGAATAGATGGAAGAGTGGTCCTAATAATTTTCCTGGGCACTTTCACCACAATTTGGAGAGATTTCTGATCCAAAGCAGAGCAGTTTCTGTACCATACCAAAAGACTGTCCGACAAGATGCTTTCTATAGTGCCCCTGTAGAAGGTTGTTAAAACAGGAGGTGGAAGGTTTGTCCTTCTCATTCTTCACAGAAAATGGAGATGCTGTTGCACCAGCTTGACAATGGAATTTGTGTTTATGGACCATGACAAGTCCTCCGTGATATATACCCCTAAGAACATGGTGCTTTTTACCCTCTCCACTGTTTCTCTGTGGATTGTGAGTGGAGGGTGCACATCATGGTTCCTTCTGAAGCAAACAGTTATCTCCTTGGTCTTGTTCACATTCATTGCCAGGTTTCTGTTGTTGTCACACCACACAATCAGTTGGTTAACCTCCTCTCATTAGGCTGTTTCATCATAATTGTTGATGAGACCCACAATTGTTGTGTCGCCTGAAGACTTAATTATGTGATTCAAACTGCACCTGGCAATATAGTCATGAGTCAGCAAAGTGAACAGCAAGGGACTCAAGACACATCCCTGCGGTACCTCAGTGTTCATAATGATGCTCTCCGAGGTGTTCTTGCCAGTGTATACTGTCTGGGGTCTATCTATGAGGAATTCTAGTAACCAACTGCACAGTGGTGTGCTAATTGAACCAGTTCTTTATCAGGTGTTGGGGAACAACTGTGTTGAAGGTAGAGCTGAAGTCTATGATTAGCATACGCACATAGCAGTGTTTGTTTTCTAGGTAGGCCAAAGATAAATGAGTGCCAATGAAATATTGTTTACCATGGAGCGATTAGATCTATATGCAAATTAGAGTGGATCAAAAGTTGCATGAAGTCTTGATGTCATATAGTCCTTGACCAGCCTTTCAAAGCACTTCATTGCAGTGGAGGTGAGAGCTATGAGGTGATAGGTTTGATGGTGGAGACTTCTTGGGCAATGGTATGATGGTTGTGTTTTTAAAACATTTGGGTACGACAGCCTGACTCAAAGAGGTGTTGAAGATATCAGTGAGGACGTTTGTCAGTTGATCAGCACAGTCCCTGAGTAAATGTACATATACATATACAGAATAATTTGCTCTAAGTATAGAATTATTATTTTTTTAACTCATTTAATCCTGAACATCAGGAGGCTAATTAACACCTTTGCTTCCAGAGAGGATATAAGCCTGGAAACCACTTACTCAGATCTTTTCTTGAAAACACACTTCATTAGATTGATAATATGTGATAAATGTAATGAGCGTCAAAAATGTTAAATATGATAGCTAGCTCTTTGGTAGACAATAGGCTATACCCTGGTGTAGTATCAAAGGTCTGCCTGTAGATGTTGATTTTATACTGCATATTTATGAAATAAAAAAATATTTTGTTGTCATGAAAATGCTAGTGTTTTAGTTAAACAAAGTGTTATATCTCTGCAAGTGTGCAAGATAGATCTAAGATATCAGTGAAGAAATTGTTTACTTGTTCAGTAGTATTCCAATGATATATGACAATAGTAGATATCATACTGCTGTTTTGTGATATTGCCAAATTTTGTCAAAGTATGCATAACATTTCACAATATTTCAAAACTATATTAATCTACAAAACCATGTGTATTATATGACAAATATTAATGACATTATTGTGTGCCTTAATGTGTTGTATATGATGGCACCATTTGTTCACCTGTAGGCAGTAGTGTAGCTAGGGCAGGGAGAGAGGAGCAACAGCCCCTGGTTCAAACTGTTGGGAGGCACAATCGGCCAATCTCGATCACTCTTTAATCTAAAATTGGCTTTTAAAAGCAGGTATTACTTTTGCGGTCATACCTGAGCACTGTAGCACTCCATGTGTGATATAAACTGTAGCAACTGCTTGCTACAGTTCTAACAAGCAGTTTGCTAGAGTTTAAAAATGATTTTTTTTTTAATTTAATTAAAACATGATGGCAGAAGCACTCCATGCAGGCAGATATAAACTGTAACAACTGTTTGCTATATTTTTTGCAAACACTTTGCCACATTTTTAAAGAAGAATTTTTTTTTTTTTTTTTAAGTAAAATATGTTAAAGGAAAGTTGGGCCAGGGCACAGAAATGTGACCTGAGTGGCTGGGGCTGGAGGGAGGTGGGGTGTGTCATACATCTGGCCATCTGGTTGGTGTGGCAGTAGAAGGAACATACATTTTTGGGGGGAGGGTGCAACTGTAATAATCCGATCGTTTTTTTTGCTCTTCACTTAAAGAGCTGGGGGGGGGGCACTAGTTCGTAGCATTGGCCCAGGGCACTAGTTGAACCTGCTACGCTTCTGCCTACAGATCACAAATGTTTTATGAAACTGATGCATGAAATAGCTTTAACTGCTTTACCAAAAGAGCATTTATATCTTAGAGAATGCCTTCACATTACTCACCATGTTTTAATGTCATTTTTTTTCTATCATCCAATCATTGAATATACCATTACAGTGCCCCACTCTGTTTTTGCATTTTTAATGTAAACTTGGAAATATGCCATATTTTTTATAATTTTTTGTAAACACGTCTTAATTCCAGCTCTAAACATACCATGCTGACCACTTTACTGTCATGCCTAGCAAATCATGTCAGTTTGTTGGCACCACGTGTTGCATTAGTTTTATGTGTGTACGTTTACCAGGACTTAAGAAATTAGACTTTTAAAACAGTGGCAAGTATACTTGTTTCAGGAGTAGAGGGAAGTCCCCCATAAAGGCGAGTATACTCTTACAGGATACAGAGGAATTCTGCTTTCCTGATGAGCATATTCTTGTAGGAAGCAATGAGTTAACCAGCACTTTTTTGTTTTTGAATATAAAGTCATAAGATTCAGGGCTACCGTTTATAGAACTTTAATGAACAAATGACTAAAAGCTGTTATTGCACACATTTACATAATGGAATGGAACATATTCCCTTGGCTTTGTCCATTAAACATTGATATTCTATTGGTTTGTTTAACGCACTATTGAAGCTCTGGATAGAGGGACACCTGGTTTGCATTTTTGTTGGTGATCTGTCATATGAAATGCATGCATCAGAAGTATTTCCTTATTTTTGTCACTTTCTTTCTCTTCTTTATGTATGTATATATGTATATACAGAGAGAGAGAGAGAAAGTGTGGGTTTGTATTTCATATATATATATATATATATATATATATATATATATATATATATATAGAAAGAGAGAGAGAGCAAGAAAGAGAAAGTGTGGGCTTGTATTTCATATATATATATATATATATATATATATAGAAAGAGAGAGAGAGCAAGAAAGAGAAAGTGTGGGCTTGTATTTCATATATATATATATATATATATATATATATAGAGAGAGAGAGAGAGCAAGAAAGAGAAAGTGTGGGCTTGTATTTCATATACATATATATATATATAGAGAGAGAGAGAGAGAGAGAGATCAAGAAAGAGAAAGTGTGGGCTTGTATTTCATATATAGATATATATATATATATATATAGAGAGAGAGAGAGAGAGAGAGAGAGCAAGAAAGAGAAAGTGTGGGCTTGTATTTCATATACATATATACATATATATATATATATATATATATATATATATATATATAGAGAGAGAGAGAGAGAGAGCAAGAAAGAGAAAATGTGGGCTTGTATTTCATATATAGATATATATATATATATAGAGAGAGAGCGAGAGAGAGAGAGAGCAAGAAAGGGAAAGTGTGGGCTTGTATTTCATATACATATATATATATATATATATATATATATATAGAGAGAGAGAGAGAGAGAGAGAGCAAGAAAGAGAAAGTGTGGGCTTGTATTTCATATACATATATATATATATATATATATATATATATATATATATAGAGAGAGAGAGAGAGAGAGAAACAGAAATTGTGGGCTTGTATTTCATATATATATATATATATATATATATATATATTTTTTTTTTCTACATATATTTATGGATTACCTTCACTTCCCCTAAAGCTCATTTGCCTGAATTCATACAGGCAATGTGTAGAGCACTGTAAGGGAAGTAAAATGTATATGTACTTATCCCCACAGTAGTGCAACCTTGGAGTTAGTATATATAGTTGGGGGGGGAGTGAACAATATAAAATCCCCCCTTTTACTTTTCTTAAGGTGCTCTACACACTGCCTGTACTAATTGTCAATGAAATGAGCTTTAGGGGAAGTGAAGGTAACCCATATTTATACATATATTTGGTTACAATTAGGAAGAGTGAACGCTCAGTTGACAGAATGCTTTTTTATGCTGTAAAAAAAGTGAATGCTCATGTGAGCAAACATTCTTCCTAATGGAGTTTCTGCCATCAGTCTTTTGAATCAGATCACGGTACAGTGGGGTAAGGGAATCTACACTTACCCCACTGTTGTGTGATCATAGAGTTAGTATATATAATTATCAGGGAGTGTGGGGGGTGCAGGGGGGCTTGCTTCCTTGCATTCGCTCTAAACTGATTCCTGTTTAGAGGTTCACTTACATGAGAGTTCACTGTTTCATGAGACACACATATATAAATATATAAATAGATAGAGAGATGTACATCAAAAGGCAAATCACTAAATCCAAATGGCTGAAAGCCCATATCAATCAGATACCATTTAACTGAATTCCAAAATGACTGAAATATCATTCAGTCGAAAGTACCCAAGGGAAAATTGAAAATGTTTCAAAAAGAGATTTTTGTGGGTGGGGGCCAAGTCACCCTACCCATGTGAGGGGCAACCTTTTACTACATAAAACTACTAACTCCATGGTCACACACCTGTGCAGAAAATGGGAAAAACATAGAAAGGTAATCACTTCTAGTTCACAAATAGAAACTGATTCATAGTAGCCATACTTTGATCCCAAAGGATCATGGATTTTTGCCTCAACTGGACTGATTTGAGTAGCATGGTGGTGGAATCCAATCCAGGAGTGGCAGTCCTTTCCATACTCTGAGCAGCACTATGCAGATGTTGGTCTGGTGTCAGGGGCATGGATCTTCCTCATGGCTCTCTAAGCCACGACTCTCCTTTCCAAGTTTGTTTCATACATAGTGAGAGCTTCCTTCACTTCCTGTTTCTAGGCAATCTTGTCGGAGGTGAGAGAATACTAGAAGTTCATGCTGATGGAGAGAGTGCTGAGTTCACACTTGCATATATTCTTGTAGTGCAATTTGGGTCACCCTTTCGGCCTCTTTCCAGACTCCAGTTCTCCAAAAAGGAAGTCTTTTGGTATTCAGCTATCCGTCACGCTTGAGACATGACTCAGCTAGAGCATATGTCTCCCATTTAGGAAGGTGAACATGGAGGTGGTGCCCATCCTCTCAAGTACTGTACTGCTGAGGATCCTGAGTTGTCATGAGATATCAAATATGTGCCTAAGGCAGCATATAGTTCCTCTCCCCGATTCCCTCCCTTTATTCAAATTTCTCTTCAAATACCCCCACACTACTTTTGCTGTTTCATTCTTCTTTTTCTCTATTGTTATCTGTTACCTATTATTCTCACTCTCTCTCTTTTTTCTAATTTTTACTAATAAGGGATATTTTTTCTAATTATGGATATGTTCAAACAATGTCAAATAAATAAATAAATATGGAAGGCATTGAGCTGCTGTGCCTGTTTTGAGCGGAGTGCATGTTTCACTGGCATACAGTAATGTGCTCAAAACACAGGCTGTGTAAACATGCACCGTGGTGTGCACAGTGAGCTTATTATTAGCTTGTACAAACACAGGCTGTGTAAACCTGCACCGCGGTGTGCACAGTGAGCTTATTATTAGCCTGTACAAACACAGGCTGTGTAAACCTGCACCGCGGTGTGCACAGTGAGCTTATTATTAGCCTGTACAAACACAGGCTGTGTAAACCTGCATCGCGGTGTGCACAGTGAGCTTATTATTAGCCTGTACAAACACAGGCTGTGTAAACCTGCACCGCGGTGTGCACAGTGAGCTTATTATTAGCCTGTACAAACACAGGCTGTGTAAACCTGCACCGCTGTGTGCACAGTGAGCTTATTATTAGCCTGTACAAACACAGGCTGTGTAAACCTGCACCACGGTGTGCACAGTGAGCTTATTATTAGCCTGTACAAACACAGGCTGTGTAAACCTGCACCTTGGTGTGCACAGTGAGCTTATTATTAGCCCGTACAAACACAGGCTGTGTAAACCTGCACCGTGGTGTGGATAGTGAGCTTATTATTAGCCCGTACAAACACAGGCTGTGTAACCCTGCACCGTGGTGTGGATAGTGAGCTTATTATTAGCCCGTACAAACACAGGCTGTGTAAACCTGCACCGCGGTGTGCACAGTGAGCTTATTATTAGCCTGTACAAACACAGGCTGTGTAAACCTGCACCTTGGTGTGCACAGTGAGCTTATTATTAGCCTGTACAAACACAGGCTGTGTAAACCTGCACCGTGGTGTGCACAGTGAGCTTATTATTAACCTGTACAAACACAGGCTGTGTAAACCTGCACCTTGGTGTGCACAGTGAGCTTATTATTAGCCTGTACAAACACAGGCTGTGTAAACCTGCACCTTGGTGTGCACAGTGAGCTTATTATTAGCCTGTACAAACACAGGCTGTGTAAACCTGCACCGTGGTGTGCACAGTGAGCTTATTGTTAGCCCGTACAAACACAGGCTGTGTAAACCTGCACCTTGGTGTGCACAGTGAGCTTATTATTAGCCTGTACAAACACAGGCTGTGTAAATCTGCACCGTGGTGTGCACAGTGAGCTTATTATTAGCCCGTATTCTCTTTGTCAGCCTGTAAAACATTGTGGTAGCTTTTCCAATGCATTTGTTGATCTCACACGATAAGTTATCAAGAGATCATATAGCCTAGGTACATGAACTCATGGACAACCTCCAACTCATAGTTGCTCACTCTGATTGAAGGCTTATTGCCCGCATTTTGGCTTATCACCTGGGTCTTCTTTAAACTAACTGTGAGGCCAATTTCCATACATTCATTTTCAAAGTGAGTCATGAGTGGCTGAAGTTCTTGCTGAGTGTGAGCCACAACAGCTGCTTCAACAATGAGCAGGAACTCCCTTAGATGCTTCCTAAACACCCTGGTCTTCTATCTAAGCCTTGACAGTTTGTACAGTTTGCAGTCCATTCTGGTTTGGAGAAAGATACCCTCTATATCAGTTAGGAAAGCAAATTTTAACAGAACTGAAAAGAGGATACCAAAAATGTCAGAAACAGTACACATCCCTGCTTTATTCCACTGAGAATCTTGAAAGGTTTAGATATGGATCCATCATACATGATAGTCCCCTTTCTGCCGTCATGAAAGGCCCTGATAATGCTATGCAGTAGTGTTAGTATCCCTCTTATCTTGCATACCCTCTCCAGAATTGGCAAAATATTGCATGCAGCTCTGAGATTAGGGTACTGTTGGTACATGTAAGGATTTCTGAGGGAATACCATCTTTCCCAGGGGCCTTTCCAGAAGACAGTACTTTTAGTGCATTGTTGAGTTTCTCCAAGATGGGCTATGCATTGATTTCAATCATAGCTGCCAGAGTCTCAATGGCATTAGTGTTCCACCCAGCATTCCATCTGCTTGGTTCTGCCCTTCAAGACCTTGTCTGTGGCCAACTTAAGTGGGGTGATCTTTCTTTGTGGTGGACCAGTGGCTTGCTTTATTCCATCATGCATTCCTCGCATGTTTCCAATGTCCATGGCCCGCTGAATCTTGAAGCAAAGTTCGAGCCAATAATCATTTGCACATCACCGAGCTACCTACTTCACTTGAGTTTGAGCACAATGGAGTGCCTGCAAGTTCTCCTTACTGGGTGGTGACCTGTATGCAACCAGTGCCTGTCTCTTCTTCTCAATAACAGGCATCAGCACTTCAGTGTAGGCCTCAAACCAATCAGCACACTTGACTGTCTTCTTCCCAGAGATAGATATTGCAGTGTTATAGATAGCATCCTGTAGTTTTTCCCACCACTTGTTGGTGTCAGTGCCATCTGGGCAGGGCAAGGCCTCTTCAAGTGCTTGAACAAACTTACATACTTTTGAAGGGACACAAGTCTTACCTGTGTCAATGCATTGCCTCCCTTCCTTTTTCAAGTGAAAGAACCTTCACATCTAGATGTTCAACTTACTACACATAGTCAAGTAGTCAGTATCACAGTCTGCACTGCTACCCTGACACTACCTAAACTGCTGCATTTGGCAAGGACAAGTTCAGGTTGGTGCCAATAATCTGATCTTGGGTGTTGCCATTAAACTTTGTGCTGAGGCTTGACATTGAAGAAGATGCTGGGTATGCAGAGGTCATATTGGGAACAAAGTTCAAGGAGATGCTGTCCATTTTCATTCTTCCTTCCTGTTCTGAACTGTCCCAGACAGAATGGCCAGCTGTGATGGTGATTGCCAATTCTAGCATTAGAACTACCAAGAATTAATTATGGTTCATGGGAAGGGACCTCACTAATGGCAACACTAAGTTCATCACAGAACTTGTCCTTGACTTCCTGGCTAGAAGATGAAGTAGGAGTGTAGACACTAAAGATGTTGACCATGGCCACTGGTGTTTCTAGCTGAATTTTCAGCAATCTCTGATTTCCCATATTTGGTGGTGTGACTGAGCAAACAAGGTTGTTTCTGACTGCAAAACCAACACCATGTTCCCTGGTCTCTTCTGGAAGCCTCCCATGCCAGATAAAAGTAAAGTCCTTCTCCCTGACACATCCAATGGATGACAGTCTTGTTTCCTGGAGAGCCACAATATCCATCTGCAATCTGCTCAGCTCTTTGTTAATGACTGCTGTCTTCCGAGCATCACTGATGTTCTATATATCTTCTGTAAGGTCTGGAGTCATTGTCCTTACATTCTATGTGTCTAAAGGCTGGTTTATTTTGTTCCTTTTTTATTTTTCCAGGTGTATGGTTAACTATCATCCTGTTGGGGGCTTCCTAAGCCCCACACACTCAGTGGAGAAAGTAAACCATGACAAGGCATCACCTATTTGGCTGGGAGTGATAGCTGTCCAATGAGATCAAAGGATCTCTCCCACAATTGGAAGCAGCCCCTGGCACCTCACTCTCTGCCAACTGAGAGCATTAGCCTATTACCAGTAACTGCTGCTTCCCATGTTGTGTCACAGCTCACAAAGTGTCCTGTCAAGAGCACAGGCCTGGCCAAGTGAATTTTGAGGAAACAGCTGATGTAATCCAAGGGGAAAGGCAAGGCCAGTATAACTTGGCATCAGTGTCATCGCAGGAGCTGCCAGAGGGAGGTCGGGTATAACCTCAAACTGCCTTAGGGACTCCATCTCTGGATTTTTCCTTGGAGTTTATTCCCAAAGCCTTTACCATGACTAGGTCATGCTACAAGGCAGCAGATGTTTTAAATCAGAGTTTATCTTCTCCTAGGTGGGCTGCTTTCCCAAGCAGATGAGCTTCACCTGCCCGAAGCAAATGGTTTTAAGGCACAGGTCACCCACCTTCACCCCTTCTCCTGTCAGTACAAACAATTTTACCAGCCTTAGAAACTAAGGCACACATGAAGGCTAGGAGGCAGTCTAGGGTTGTCAGAGGCTATTACAGACTCATGCCATGGATGCATTTAATAGATAGTGGAAAATTATCTCCAATACCACCCTCACATATGAAAATCTTTGAAACCAAATCACACCAGCAGTGATTATATACACATAAACCCAGTGTCCCAGTAATTCTTCATCATATATTTCTAGTTATTTCAACTTCTACATTACAGAACTATGTGTAGATATTGAAACGGACTTTAAACTTAATAGTCTTTCAACTAAGTGGACTTTCACTTTCAAACATTTGGACTCCGTGATTTGTCATTTAACAACATGGGCATTCAGCCAGATGTCACACTGTCTACATTGACCTGGCCAAGGCATTTGGCACAATACCTCACTCAGGTATTGTTGACAAACTAAAGAGGTGAGGTATAAACCCTTATGTCACCCAGTAATTAGCCATCTGGGTCACAGACAGGACCAGGGAAGTTAGAAATAAAGAGTACACTTCTACAAAGAGCGTACCTCTCAACTTGGAAACATCAAAAATCTGGACAAAGGCCCATGAAAAATAGGTACAAATCTGTATGCTGATTAACACAAAATTTGCATACATAATTATGTAACCCCACCCACTCCAGTGGAATTATGGGATAAAACATGAAGATTGATGTCACTAAATAATAATAAATAATGGGAGACATTTGAATTTCAGACTTCATATATCCCTCAGAAAATGCAATATAATGCAAAAACCTGTTATTCTAGTAAATATATGAGTTTACATGAGCAATATTTAAAATCTGTCCCTATTTTTGGTTCTTTCTACCACCATTATTTTTGGTTTTGTGTTCTTGCTCTGAAAAATTGAGAGGTATGCTTTCATTTCAAGTGTATTTATTTATTTGTTGAAATCTGCCTGGATTTCTCTTTAACGTAATAGTGACATCAAGTTTTCTTGGCCTACACAGTGCTTGATGCTGTTCAAAGTGAACATAACTGAATTAATTCCCTTTTCTGAAATGTCTAACTAGACTGATAAATTAAAATGCCATATCAGTAAACTGGCTTATTTGTTCTTTATTCTGATGTAAACAGTGATTACATGAACAAACTAATTTGTTAACAAGACTGCTTGCCACATCTCCACGTCACAATAAATAATTTTCCAACGCAATTAACCTAGTAAGAATGCAGTTTAACTGCTAACAAGGAAATTAATCAAAACACAAAACAAAGAAGTCGAACAATAAGAAAATTAGCCAAAACACTGACTTATTAAACATAACATCATTTCCTACATTACTGAACCAAACTAACTCACCACCTTTCAGAAGGTACTGCTTAAAAGATTTACACTCTGAAAGTAGAAAGTACTTATCTGTTTTTTCCATTAATGAGTACAATTCCAATGGATGAACTCGTAACTGCCAGAATCAAGACACTACAATTTTCTTTAAAAAAAGTCACAAATATGAACAACCTCTTAGTGGCACTTCGATTGACAGCTTCTAAGAATCTGAAGGTGGAATCCACGAAGTGCAATCCAATCACTGTTATGGCCATGTTAGTTAAAATATTATAATATTTAGTTCCGATGACGGTGCATAGTACAATGTAATGAAAGAAACTTAGTGAAACGTATTAATGTACTTGTTGTCAGTACTGCAGTACCTTACTTAGTGAAATGTATTTGTTGTCAGCATGATGGCAAGCAATCCCTCCTCACTTGTTGCAGCAAATTCCTTGGACCAGCTATGGGATCGTTCCCTGCATGGGTGACGTCCGTGTTCTCAGGAACAGCAGGCATGCACACCGGACCAGTTGAACATCCTTACAGTTCCAAAATAAAGCGGGTTCTCACTCAGAAAGAGCAGGGTGACGTGACATCAAACGGTCTTAAAATTAAAGTATACAGTCTGAAATAAAGCGCATTCAATGTCCTTAAAAAATTTAAGTTAAAGTTAAAGTATAAAGTCCCAAAGTAAAGTGGGTTCTCACTCAAGAAAAGCAGGATAAAGGCAGGGTGATGTCCGGGTTATCAGGAAGAACAGGCATGCACCAGACCGGACCAGTCGAACAGCCTTAAAATTAAAGTAAATAAAGTATACAGTCCCAAAAATAAATAAGTGTACAAGTTTAACAATACAGTTCCTAAATAAGACAAGTGTTTAACAAGTTTAACACTAATACGACAGTGGAGTGGGAGAACTAAAGTTTCCCTGCTTCCACATGGAAATGGCCATTTTTTTTTACATACCTGGAGCTGCCAGGGAGAGTAAATCTTTTCATCCCAGGAGTGCATGCGGATGCTGGGCACTGGGCAGACTGGACTCTGCTGCAGCCTGCACTGGGTGGGTCTGAAGTTAAGACTTAAGTTACTTAATGACTAATGGGGTCTTTATAACTCTAGCCATAGCCACATAGCCATGCATCCTAAATGTATCCTGCATGTTTTATAAGCCTTACAAGTTATTTCAAGAGGTATATGTAAACTATGGTATGATATACAGGCAGCCTTTGTCTGTTAGAGACATAGGTGCTAGACATGGGGTTAATTTCCAATTTAAAAAATTTATTAGTAATGAGCCAACAAGATTAAGCCCTTTCATCAGTCTATAACCTACAGCACTGAAAGTATTAGCTACCTAGATGTGCTAATAGCCAAAGACAATGTTAAGGACAGGCTTACTACTAACATTTATAGGAAACTCCACTATTCAAATTCCTTCTTGCATTGCACAAGTTGCCACCCTTGGCATGTTAAGAAAGGGGTGGTAAAGGGTCAATTTATTCATCTGGCTAAAATGATTCCTGATGACAATATGTTTGAGCAAGACAGTAACAAACTTCTTGACATGTTCCAGGCAAAAGGGTATCCATTGCAATTGATTGTTAATAGTCGTAGTGAGGTTAGTACTAAAAGGTTAGAAGTCACCATCCTAGCTCTTTTTAGGGGTTCCACTACTCAGAATATGAAGGATGTTAATGACAGACGCTACAGGAATAATACTAAAAATTATGGTAAGGCATTTGTCATGACCTACACTGTGGACAGTGATGCAATTGGTAACATATTATGTAAGAACTGGAAAATATTTTCATGTTATGGGAAAGATTTTGAGAAGTTTGATGATAGACCATGTATAGTATATAGGAAAAGGAAGAACTTAAAAAAACTGTTGGAAGGCAGTGAAAAACTGGCTTCAAATTCAGCCAAGAGGTGGGGAACCTACAACTGTGGACTCTGTAACCAATGCAAATTTATTTTTGAGGGTAACACACTAGTGGTAGGGACCCACAAGTTGGTTACTTCATTCCACTGCACTTGTAATTCAATGGGTTGAGTATATGTGGCAAAGTGTGTTCAATGTTTGTGTTTTTATGTGGGAAAACCAAACGGAAATTTATTAAAGAGCGTATTTATGACCACAATCTAGATATAAGGAATAAGAATGTTAAAAACTCTTTATAAAATCATGTGGAAACACATCCCGATCATCCCTTTTTATTTCTTGGATTAGATTTTGTATTCCAGAATATGAGGGGAGGGCCATGGGAAAATCTTATCAAATATAGAGAAATGATGTGGCAACTAAGGTTGAATACTTGTGTGCCCCCTGGCCTTAGTGAATGTATTTCAGTCAGTAGTGTACTGCATTTAAAGCCATACAAAGTGTAAACTCTGCACCTTATGTTCTAACAACTGCCTTATTTTGTATTTGATAACATAGGCTTAACAAATTTGCTTCTGTTGTTAATTGATATGGTGGTTATGCAATTTTTTACTATTTAAATATTGTGGAGTTTGTTGAATTTTTAGATTCTGATGAAGTCTTGGTTATAGACTGATGAAAGCGCTTAATCTTGTTGGCTCACTACTAATAAATGTACTTCTTGCTGGCTCGCTGGTGTCTTCAGTACCTTCAGTTTTTGGATTGTCTGTATTTGTTGTTCCTGGTTCCTGGTTTGTGTTTTGAATTTCCCATCACCTTGTCCAGGTTATGCTTGAATAGGGATAGGGGAATTCTCTGAGACACATACCTGTCTCTCTAACATGTCCTATTTATGTTGCAAGCAAGGCTTAAATTTCTAGATCAAGTAGTTCTGATGGTCTTGGTATTGCAGATGTGCAAAACATCCAGCAGAACAGTATCCAATGATGCCTTGTATGCCAGGCACAGATCACCATTCAATAATCTGTAGGAAACCCAGAATAGAGACAGGGCTTTGAGGTGATCTGCATAAGACATGTTGCTTATACCTTCTATTCTTTTTGTAAGGAACCTCTGTGGATGTTCCAGTTGCTGCATGTGTCTGGTCAGGTACATACAGATGGAGGGGTTGTACTCAATGATGAGTCGGTTAAAGATGAATACAGAGGAACAAAGACCTCCTTGGATCTAGATGCTATGCCCTTGCTTACAAATTATGCAACATAGAATGATTTCCTTACTACCTTAGACACAAGTTGGTCAAAATCCAGGTTACTACCCACAAACATCCCCAAATGTTTAACTACTGGATCCACTCCTAAGAGTGTGTTATCACTGAGGTAGTTTCTTAGGGTGGCCAGTTTTCCAAAATGTACTATTATGCATTTCTTGGCACTGAGTTTTAAGCCATGTTAGTCCTTCCTGTAGGATGTTAGAGTCTGGGGAGGGATGCTATGACTGCTTGCAGATTGCAGTCATCTGCAACCTTAGTCAATCAGAGGCTTTTGACATTGGCTTTGACTTCTGAGAAGTAAATGCCAAAAGGAACAGGCCCAGCCCAGAATCCTGAGGGAGTCCACCAGTGACTGGCCTCTTTGTGGAGGTTGTCTTTTCTATCCTAACATCCTGGGTCCTATCTGTGAGCCAGCTGGCTATCCAGGGTGTAAGATGCCTAATTCCATTAGTTTGTTTATAATGCCTGAGTAAGGAATTGTATAAAATGTAGCCAGGTCAAGGTAGGCAGTATGTACAATTTTGTCCTCCTCCATCGCCTTGGTAGCCTTTTTAAAGAAGGCCACCAAGTTGAGTAAGCATAATTTGCCTTTGATGAAGCCAAAGTGGGTTGAATCCAGTGTATGAAGGTTTTGTATGTGTTTATTAATCATATTCATGATAATTTTTTTTCAATGACTTTGTGTATGAGACTATTCAGACTTATGGGTCTGTATTTCCCAAAGTGAATTTGTGGACCACTCTTGTGCAGTGAGATGACCATTGCAGTCCTCCATTTATGTGACACAAAGCCTGTTTGGAGGTTATTGTTAAATAGTGATGCCAGAGGCCCAGACAGGTTATGCTTCAGGCTATTTAGTAGACATCCTGGGATATTATTCGGGTCCATCATAGTTTCATAGTTTCATAGTTTAGTACTAGGCTATCTGCCCTGAGGCATTTGCAAGCCTAGCCCTAGAGATGTGGCTTTCACCACCCCATGTAGTGGTACTAAGGTGTATAGAATAAATTTAGAATACTGTGCCTTTGTCTAGTAGTGACACATTGAAGAACCCCTTACTTATTAAAATTAGTTTACTGTGCCTCTGTTAAGTAGCGATACAGGGGTGACCCCCGGGGTAAACCTACGATCTCCCATCCACTCGTCAAGATTTCTCTTGAAGAGAGTCAGTGAGGGGCTCTGCCTAACATGGACTGGGATTTTGTTCCAGAGTATGGGAAGCCTCTGAGTTATGAATCTGTCCCTCCAGCATGTTCTATTCATGTTTGTATTGAGGTTTAAATGTTTGGCTCTCGTGGTTCTTATGGATTTTGATTTTTTGAGGTGGAGCATGTCCATCAATTCCTGGTTGGACATGGCCTTGTATGTCAGGCACAGATCACCTCTGAGCAGGCGGTATGCTACTGAATAGAGCTGGAGTTTCTTTAGCCTGGCAGCATATGACATATGTTGGAAACCCTTGATCCTCTTGGTGAGGTACTTCTGGGGTCTCTCCAGCTGTTGTAAGTGCCGGGTGAGGTACATACCAAATGGGGCATTGTACTCAATCATGGGCCTGATAAGGGAGGAGTACAGGGGCACAATGACCTCCTTTGATCTGGATGTGAATCCCTTCATGATAAGGTGGGCAAGGTAGAAAGTCTTTCTAACCACTTTGGCAACATGGGTGTCAAATGAGAGGTCGCTATCAACTTGGGTCCCCAGGTCTCTGATTACTTTTTCGGTACTCAGTGGGTTACTGTCTATGTGATAATTTGTGGGTATTTTGTTTTTCCCAAAGGGGATGACTATAAATTTCTTGGCATTCAGTTTAAGGCCGTGATTCCGGCACCAGTTGTCCGTTTCGGTGAGGCCTTTCTGTAGGATGTATGTGTCAGCTGGTGTATCGACTATGGCGCCTAGTTTGCCGTCATCTGTGAACTTTGTCAGCCACAACCCTCCCATGTTTGCTTTCACATCTGAGAAGTAAATGCCGAACAAGAGGGGTCCCAGGACATAGCCCTGTGGGACACCACTTGTGACTGGCTTTGAGTCTGTCATGGCTCCCACAATCTTGACTTTATGGGTTCTGTTCTTTAGCCAGTTTGCAACCCATCTTGTGACATATGGATTTACTTTTAAGTTGTTTAGCTTTTCTATGATCCCCGAGTGGGGTATTGTGTTGAAGGCTTTAGCCAAGTCCAGGTAGGCTGTATGGACTGCCTTGCCCTCGTCAATGGCTCTAGTGACTGTTTCGAAAAAGTCAACCAGGTTCAAAAGGCAGGATCTGCCATTTACGAAGCCGAACTGGGTGGAATCAAGTGTCTGTAGGTCCCCAATGTCGTTGTTTATGAGTTCCATAATAATTCTTTCCATAGATTTGCAAACCAGGCTGGTCAAGCTTATGGGGCGGTAGTTCCCAGGGTCTGTAGTGGAGCCTCCCTTGTGGAGTGGTACAACTGTTGCTGTATGCCAGTGTTCAGGTACATATCCTGTAGTAAGGCTAAGGTTAAATAACATTTTTATATGCGGGTTTAGCTCCTCTTGGAGTTCACGTATCATGCAGCTGGGGATACCATCAGGTCCCATAGATGCTGTGTTTTTTGCTTTGTCGAGGGTGGTTCTCACCTGGGCAGTAGAGATGACAGTGAGGTCACATTGAGCTGGGATGAGTATTTCTTCTTTTGGAGATGAGGGAGGGGAGAAATTTGCACTGAACCTGTCTGCCAGAATGTTGGCAATATCTGTGGGTTCGGTAATTTTTTTGTCATTCTGTACTAACTCTGAGCATATCTGAGTGTTTCCGCCCAGGTTTCTAGCATAACTGAAGAATGCCTTGTGGTTATCTTTGGTGTCCTTGGAGATTTTTCTCTCAAAGTTGGCCTTGGATATTTTTATGAGAGAACATAGCTTTCTACTAGTGCTGATCAGAGATGCCTTCCCTTTATGGGATTTTGCTCTGTCTTGCAGTAGCTTCCTTCTTTTGTTATGCAATTTGTTTATGGCTGGGGTCCACCAGACAGGACGCTTTCCTTTGGTGGAGAGGATCTTGGTTTTATTTGGGATTGCACAATCCATGCATTCTTGGAGATGTCCGTAGAAAGCATTTGTGTATGATTCAGCATTGTGGGACGTGGTTTCCATTGGCCCTGAGGGCTTAAATTATACCATCTCAGTCTTGAGAAGTGTAAAGTTGGCTTTTGAGAAGTTTCTCACTGTAGTCTTTTGTACTGGGGGTGGAGGTGGTAAATGTATATCCAGGGTGATTAGTTTGTGGTCAGATCTCACCAGTGGGAGCAATACTTCCGGTATGGAGCATTTTGTCCCCATGTTTGTGATGATCAGGTCTAGTATATTATCCCCCCCTTGTTGGAGACGTGACTAGCTGTTCCATTGCATTTGAGTTTATGAATTCCAGGAACCTTTGGGCTAGGGTGTTAGGGCTAGAATAGTACACCCAGTCTATGTTAGGGTAGTTGAAGTCTCCCAATATGATGGTATTTGGTGAGACATTCATATCTTCCAATGTCTTCAGGAAGGCTGAGTGGGGTTCTTGAGATTGGGAGGGTGGTCTGTAACATGCAACCAGTTGTATAGCAGTTTTGCCTATGGTTAGCTGCACCTGGATGGTCTCCGATGCTTCATGAGTTGCCACTAACCTAGAGGTGTGGGTATCCTTGATGAATACGGACACTCCCCCTCCCTTTGTGGTTCGGCCCGGGTTTTGGGGCCGAAGAGCATGATACGAGGTAAAGCCTGGTAGCGCTGGGGTGCTCTCAGGAGCCTTGAACCAGGTCTCGGTTACAGCGCAGACATCAATGTTCTCCATACTGAGGAGTGCTTCGAGAGCCTGCATCTTGAGATTTAGACATCTGGTGTTCAGCAGCATTACCCTTAATTTTTTTCCATTTTTGTTTTCTAAGGAGGTGGGTTCGTCTTTTGAGCCTTGCCTAAAAAAGGCACTATGGGGGTGGCAAGAGCCTTAGCCAATATCCGGAAGCCCAGTGGTGACAGGCGCAAGCCGTCCCTTGTGAAGCAGTGTGGCTTGTCCAGCATGTCATCCCAAGCAGACAGACATTGGATCCCCCTAGAATGACACCAGTAATTGAGCCAATTATTAAAGCTGATCATCTTGTCTTTGTATTGTGGCATCATTCTTGGTGAGGGCAGGATGCTGCTCAGGGTCAGGGTCATACCAGCCTGGGCTACATAATCAGAGAGCTCCTCAATGTCTCTTTTCATGTAGTCCAAGGAGGTACGTCTCAGGTCATTCACGCCGGCATGGACAATGATGGAGTCATATTTGTACATGCTTTTGAGTGACCTGAGTGCATGTGTTATATGGCGGATCCTAGCCCCCGATAGGCAGCTTACCATTACCCTCTCCTTGCTCAGCCTGGTAAGTGGGACGTCAGTGTGTCTGACTATAGAGTCACCTATCACTAGTGTATCAGGCATAGTGTTTGGTCTTAAGGGCTGTGATTTATTGACACACCGATTTACTGAAGTATGTGTTGCATGTGTTATGTTTTGAGGTGGTGGATTTTTGGGTGTCTGCTTTGGGAGCCTCTGTTGTTTTGGTAAGTTTTTTAATAGAGCCTCCGAGTATGGTTTTGTGTTATTATGTGCTTGATTTGCAGTTGGGGTAGGTCTATGTGTGACTGGGTTAGTTGTGTGTGTGGTTACTTTTCCTCCTGTCTGGTCTTGCCAGTCCTGAGTTGAGAGAGTTCAGCCTCCAGTTTGGCTATATAGTTGCATCTCTCACATGTATTTGTGTTTGTTAGGAGGAGGAGAGGGTTGTCTGTGTACATGCGACAATTATAGCATTGTCTCAAGATTCCCAGATTAACCAGCTGAGCAGGAGAAGATGCTAGCAATCTACCACTTGACATGCTAGAATATTATAAGAGTGTGCTGTGCCTTTAAGGGAAGTGGTTGGGGTGGTAGGTGGATGTAGTGCTACTTGAGTTTGAGAGTGCTTGCTTAGAAGAGTAGCTTAGAGAACAAGTGCTATGCTTATAATATAACGAGTAGACTGGTTATTCTAAGAGTAGAGCTTTCTAAGGGAAAATTTGAAGAGCAGACTTGGCGGAGCCAGGAAACGTTTAACCCTGTTTAACCGGCCCTGCGCTATGTGCACAATCACTCAAAGCCGCGCTAATGTGGATTTTAAACAGGGAACTTGAAAAGAGCTAGAAATGGTCCAAAACAACCAATTACTACAGCTCTTGTGCTGAGGTCACTTCCTTCAGGGACAGATAGGCTGCTCAAGGCTCCCCACTCCCACTGGTGAGCAAAGAAACTTCCTTCTTATCCAAGTAAGGTAATGGACAACACAGGAACTACAGCACAGCCCAGAATACAGCAAAGCCTGTAAACTGGTCTAAACTAGTCGAGGAGAGGTGGGAAAACAAGGATTATTTTTTTTTTTTTTTTTGTTTTTAGATAGAAAACACTCAGAAATACAGAAGGCAGCAATAAATCAGTTACACAGGCTGGCACACTTTAGTGGGCAGCCTCAATAATTAAATTAAACAAACAAACACAGATTTTCGATTAATTTTCGACCAGGTAAACTTTTAAGTGCAGATACTATAAAATGCAGCAAACAGTTAAAAAAACAGTATAAGCTTGTTTAAAATAAGCAAGAGAAGGTATTCCAAGTAAAAAACAGAAAAAAATACTTAAATCTGGAAAGTAGTCGCTTTTCTCAGTTCTCTGTAGCTAGGACCACTCTGCAGGACCACGTGGAGCTGTCTCTGAGTAATATAGCCAGAAAAAAACGCTCTGAGGTGGATTTTAAACAGGGAACTTGAAAAGAGCTAAAAAGGGTCCAAAACAACCAATTACTACAGCTCTTGTGCTGAGGTCACTTCCTTCAGGGACAGATAGGCTGCTCAAGGCTCCCCACTCCCACTGGTGAGCAAAGAAACTTCCTTCTTATCCAAGTAAGGTAATGGACAACACAGGAACTACACCACAGCCCAGAATACAGCAAAGCCTGTAAACTGGTCTAAACTAGTTGAGGAGAGGCAGGAAAACAAGGATTATTTTTTTGTTTTTTTTGTTTTTAGATAGAAAACACTCAGAAATACAGAAGGCAGCAATAAATCAGTTACACAGGCTAGCACACTTTAGTGGGCAGCCTCAATAGTTAAATTAAACAAACAAACACAGATTTTCGATTAATTTACGACCAGGTAAACATTTAAGTGCAGATACTATAAAATGCAGCAAACAGTTAAAAAAACAGTATAAACTTGTTTAAAATAAGCAAGAGAAGGTATTCCAAGTAAAAAACAGAAAAAAATACTTAAATCTGGAAAGTAGTCACTGTTCTCAGTTCTCTGTAGCTAGGACCACTCTGCAGGACCACGTGAAGCTGTCTCTGAGTAGTATAGCCAGAAAAAAACGCTCTGAGGTGGATTTTAAACAGGGAACTTGAAAAGAGCTAGAAATGGTCCAAAACAGCCAATTACTACAGCTCTTGTGCTGAGGTCACTTCCTTCAGGGACAGATAGGCTGCTCAAGGCTCCCCACTCCCACTGGTGAGCAAAGAAACTTCCTTCTTATCCAAGTAAGGTAATGGACAACACAGGAACTACACCACAGCCCAGAATACAGCAAAGCCTGTAAACAGGTCTAAACTAGTCGAGGAGAGGCAGGAAAACAAGGATTATTTTTTGTTTTTTTTTTTTAGATAGAAAACACTCAGAAATACAGAAGGCAGCAATAAATCAGTTACACAGGCTAGCAAACTTTAGTGGGCAGCCTCAATAGTTAAATTAAACAAACAAACACAGATATTCGATAAATTTTCGACCAGGACAACTTTTAAGTGCAGATACTATAAAATGCAGCAAACAGTTAAAAAAACAGTATAAGTTTGTTTAGAATAAGCAAGAAAAGGTATTCCAAGTAGGAAACAGAAAAAAATACTTAAATCTGGAAAGTAGTCACTTTTCTCAGTTCTCTGTAGCTAGGACCACTCTGCAGGACCACGTGGAGCTGTCTCTGAGTAATATAGCCAGAAATAAACGCTCTGAGGTGGATTTTAAACAGGGAACTTGAAAAGAGCTAAAAATGGTCCAAAACAACCAATTACTACAGCTCTTGTGCTGAGGTCACTTCCTTCAGGGACAGATAGGCTGCTCAAGGCTCCCCACTCCCACTGGTGAGCAAAGAAACTTCCTTCTTATCCAAGTAAGGTAATGGACAACACAGGAACTACAGCACAGCCCAGAATACAGCAAAGCCTGTAAACTGGTCTAAACTAGTCGAGGAGAGGTGGGAAAACAAGGATTATTTTATTTTTTTTTTTTTTTTAGATAGAAAACACTCAGAAATACAGAAGGCAGCAATAAATCAGTTACACAGGCTAGCACACTTTAGTGGGCAGCCTCAATAGTTAAATTAAACAAACAAACACAGATTTTCGATTAATTTACGACCAGGTAAACTTTTAAGTGCAGATACTATAAAATGCAGCAAACAGTTAAAAAAACAGTATAAGCTTGTTTAAAATAAGCAAGAGAAGGTATTCCAAGTAAAAAACAGAAAAAAATACTTAAATCTGGAAAGAGTCACTTTTCTCAGTTCTCTGTAGCTAGGACCACTCTGCAGGACCACGTGGAGCTGTCTCTGAGTATCAACGTGATGTTCTTAGCCACAGAGAGTGCATTTAGGACCTCTTCCCTAGTGACAGTTGGGAAGTTATGTTTGATGCTACTACTTGGACGGGAGTGGGAGATGGGAGGCAGGGAGGTAAAATTGCAGCTGAATTTACCAGGCAGCAGATATGCTATATCTTCCTGCTCTGTGTAATTGGTTCCATTAACAATCAGATCACTGTTGTGTACAATCTTAGAGGTTTCATGAGAATTTGAATGAACTGGTAGACTGTTTTATTCCAGATTCATTTAAGATTTTCAAGCTGTCTGATGTAACATGATCAGATGTACAACTGTCTGTTTTTAAAAAGGGATTTAGTTTCATCCCTTCTTTTAACTTAGCTATGGTGCAAGGTATTATTCAGTTAAAGCTATTTACTAGGAACCTGAATTTAAAAATGTTTGCAGACAAAGTAGCTACTGTGGGTTTATGTATTTGAAAATATATGTAAAGGGCAGTTTAGGAATTTGTACAGCAAAAAAGAATGTGTTTTCTGATAATCTGTCCTATGACGAAAGAAAGATGTTAAATTCACTAACAAGTGACAAATGTTTAAGAATAATGAAATCAGATAAAGATGGGTGTGTGGTCATAATGAACAGTATTGATTGTACTGCAAACATTTTCAGCTGCTGTCAAATAACAAGAGTTTCCCTCAACAAGATTAACATCATAGACTTTTTGTTGATGGATATGGTTTTACAGGGGGAAATTGAACATGACCAGTGGGAATACCTGAATGTTAACAAACCAAAAATAGCATCAATATTCAGCATCCCCAAAATACAGAAGTGCAGAACAGATTCCCCTTTACAACCAATTGTGTCAGCAAAAGGAGCCAAAATTGAACTGCTGGCAAAATCTGTAGATTTTAAAAGCAAGACAGTTTTGCAATCTGAATGACACATTTTAAAGGACTCATGGCATCTCCTAGAGAACTTTACTGTTGTTTTTTTGATGAGAATGTCATTTTCATTACAGTTGATGTGGTGGACTTGTTTTTTTGTAATCCCCCATGATATAGGCATTGAGTAGTTTCACGAGTTCCTATCTGATAATTCCACTTTGACAACCCATGAAATATGTGTAGCAACTACCCTACTTGATTTAACATTGAATAACAACTGCATATTTTTTGAGGAGGAATACTACCATCAGATTTCAGGAGTCATGATGGGGGCCACATTTTCCCCCTTATACGTTAATATTATACTAGCTATGTGAGAGAAAAAGCCAGTATTCACCCCTCACTTGCTTTCTTTAGTTCAACAGGTTCCTGGATGACGTGGTCATTCTGTGGGAAGGAAGTGTTGAACAATGGGAATCCTTTCATGCTTTGTGGCAAAACTCTACCCCTTTCTTGAGGTTCACATACACTATTGGTTTGAATAGTATTAACTATTTGACATTAGATTGTACAAGGACCTAGAAAATCAGTGTTTTGTTTCCACTATATACAGAAAGGACACATTCTTCAACACATATCTCCATTTTGCTAGCTGCCACCCTTTCCACCAAAAAAAGTCAGTAGTAAGGGGACAAATGGTGAGGCTTACCTGTTTAACTTCTGATGACAGTACTTTTGAAAAAGAGATACAGCAATTATTTGTAATGTTCATTGAATGTGAATACCCTACCTATTCACTCAGAAACATTCAAGCTGATGTGGTACATCAGCATTATGGCAGATTTGCACCTATGTTAAGGATTAAATCAAACATTACAAACAATGTGGGTGAGACTACTGCAGACAGGATGAGTAAGGGTATGTTTGATTCATTCACCCCATGTTTCCTTTACCATTCAGCAAGATGTTTTTTGTTTATATTAACATAGTGACACTGAACTGGGACATTGTTTTTTTCTGAGGAGGTAAAAAAGATTCTAGGAACTGCTCCAGTGATAATGTAATCTAAAGAAAAGAACATTTAGACTCTGTTAGAATCACCCACTAGTGGTATAAAATCTATGGTGACTAATGGTTCCCTGCATAAATGGGGGTCCTGAAAAATGTGCAGATATATACATGGGGTCCATACATTGCAATTAAAAATTTTAACAAAACTAGCCCACATCCAGGGAAATGTAACTGCAACACTACATACATAGTATACTTGGTTCCCTGCAGCTCCTGCCATGCCTTTTACATTGGGAAAATTCAGAAAACTTAAGGACAGGATCCAGGAATATATGTATGACATAAAGAAAAGGAAAAACACCAATGCCTTATTTAGACATACTTTGGATTGCCCAAAATACAACATATTCCTGTTCTATATTATAGACATGATAATTGTGACAAGCTTTAGTAGGGAATTAGATACACAACTTGAGTTCAAAGAACTAACTTGGCAACTCAGACTTAATACAGCTGCTTCTCCAGGCATTAATGATGTAGTTTCTCTTTCTAGTGTTTTAAAGATGAAAGCAGCTTTAGTGTGATTTTTTTACTTTAATTTCATCACATTTTTCATTGTACAACTCTGCATGTGATTGATTCTGCTGTATTTCATTATTTAGTTTTGGTAACACAACTAGATGTTTCAGATCTGGTTCTTTAAGAAATTGCACTTGGTAGTTGAGTGACATCATAATTTATTCTTCTAATTCAAATTTGATTGGATAAATTGTTAGTATTTAAATGTTTTTTTAATGGCAGATTGTAACTCTAATGAAGCCTTCATGTTTGTAAGACAAAAGCACTCAGTCTGTGGTTTTATTACATTAAAAATTGTTGAAGTGCATTGAACTTCATTGTAGAGTCTTCTTTCCATTTTTTGTTTTTTTATTTTTGTCAGTTGTTAGTTAAATGCTATAGTTTTATTGGATTATTCTAATTATTATGTACAAATGCTTTTATTATTAAATGATGAGCATTTTTATAAACAGGTGGCTTGGTCTGAAATTAAGGCATCTTATAGTTTGAACAATTCTTATATTGAGGAAGTGGTTAGTAAAAGGGCTTATAAATAATGAGCTAGCTAATTATTTGAAAGTATGCAACCTAAAGCTTAGTAAGATCTTTGGTTTACCTAAAATTCATAAGTGTTTAGAGAAGCTGCCTTTTAGACTGATTGTTACTAGTCAAGGCAGTAAGACTGAAGTCCTGGTGATTTTTGTTGATAAGTATTTACAGACGTTGGTATGCAAAAGTGAATATTTTACTAAAAATGCATTTAAATTTATTAAAATTATTTCTAAAATTGGAATAGATGTTAACATCTTGCTAGTGACAGCAGATATTACATATTTGTACACTGTTATTCCTAATACAGAAGGTTTGCAACTTGTAAATAAGGTATTAAATTCTTCCCAAATGTTTTTGGCTCATAATTCAGGTTGATTTTGTCTTATATTTTTTTTTAATTTGATAAAAAGTACTTCCAACAAATTAATGGTGTAGCAATGGGAGTTGCTGTGGCTCCCAGTTATGCCAATGCGTTTATGACAAGTTGGGAGAAAGAACACATTTATAAATCTAAGTTTTTTAAATTTGTTTTATTTTAGAAGTGATTTGTTGATGATATATATGTGTGTGTGTGTGTATATATATATATATATATATATATATATATATACATATATATATATATATATATATATATATATATATATATATATATATATATATATATTTTCTTTTTTATGGAAAGGATGACTTTGTTGAATGAAATAGTTTTATTGTTTATCTTAATAATGTCTCTACATTTCTGAAATTTACACGTGTAGTGGATTTGAAGAGCATACTTGGATATATACATGGATGTTACAGTTTATAAAAATGTTAATAAAGGCATATTAAGTGTTAAAATGCATAAAAAAGAAGTTCAAAGAAATACCTATTTCCATTTTCAAAGTATGCATCATGCCCAGTTAAAAAAAACATATTTAAGGGGCAACTTATTACAGCTGCAGGCTTACTGATGACTCCAAGGTTTTCTTGCATGAATGTGGCCTATTGAATCAAAAGTTAGAGGTGAGATGATATGCTAAATCTTTAACTGATAAATTATATAATAAGATAGAAAAAGAGAAGTTGAATATAGACTGTGGTGGATGTTCATAAATGTCAGTCATGTAATTATTACAAGTTTGTTAGGGAAAACATTGACTTTTTTATTGAAAGTAGGAATTTTAAGAAAAGGCTAAAGAAAAAATATACATATAAATTTAATTTTTTAGTACACAGTTTATGCTCAATATGCAATGCATTTTATATAGGGAGAACTATAAAATAATTTAATGCTAAACTTTATGAGTATTTGCATGTTATTGATAAATTGGATACAGGCAATGCTTTGTCTAAAAACGTTTTGCAACAGTATTTGAATTTTATTGAGACTAATATTTTTGTTTAGTGTTATACACCAGGTTACAAATTATGAATGTAAATTTGAGGCTGAAGATAAATTAGACTGGAAGGAATACTGCTGACAGGTTAGATTGGATGCCTGTAGTTTCCCAGGGTTAAATGACAAAGAACATTTTAAAATTACAAAGAAAAGGTTTAAAGCACTGATGTGAATTGAATAATGTAATTAACCACGTAGTTACTTAAATGTTTTAATGATGGTAAAGGAGATGGTCTGATGAAGTTCTGTTTAGAATGAAAGTGCTTACCACTATCTGAATTATGTTTTATTTTTACAGCCATTGTTTTATCTTAGATTTAGCAAAAGAAATGAACAAGAAATTGACCCTAATTAGCTTAGATATTGAGAAGCATTTGATTCTGTAGATGATAACTACTTGTTTAAAACTTTAGAAGCATTTGCATTTCCAGAACAATTTATTGGAATATTAAAAAAAAACTCTATAGAGACTCCAAAACATATGTTAAAACTGGATCCTACATTTCTAAAGATTTACTTTGAATAAAGACACAAAGCAAGGGTGTCCCTTTTCCCTTCTACTATTTGCAATAGTTATGGAACCCTTAGCTAATAGTAGTAAGAAGTAATGAAAAAAAATGATGGATTTTCAAGTAACAAGGATTGTCAATCTAAAATTCAACTTTGTGCAGATGATATTTTACTAACTATAAGAGTTTTAAATTATTGAAATAAAGAAATCGATGAGGAAATTGAAAAGTTTCAAGAAGTTTCACTGCTGAAATCTAAAAATAATAAAACTGAAACTTTACTGTTGAATCAATTAATAGATACATTTAAAGATAAATATAAATATAACTGGGAAGGACATGACTGAAATATTTAGGGTTAAAAATCTATCAAGATGTGAGTAAGATTATTAATAATAATTTTGAAAAAATAATTGAAGTGTTACTTATTAATATTATTTTTACTTTTGAGAATAGGTTAGTACTTATTAAATGATTATATTACCCAAAATTATATATGTATTGCATTCAACAATTTTAGTACCTGACAAAAAACTTTTAAAGAAACTGGAAACAAATGTTTACTTCATTCGTATGGTATCCTAAAAAGCCAATAATTGGTTACAGAAATCATATAAGATTAAGGGAGTATGGTGTTATTAGCTTCCCAGATGTAGACTCTTATTTTTATTCTATTGATGCAAATTTTAACTCTATTATATTCTGGATAAACTCAACCTATACTAGTCAACAGAAAACCCATTCGGGAGCAGATTATACTAAATTCTTATAAGTTAAGCAAAAATGATAAATTAGAAATATGTAACAATCCTTTCATCTGGTTAGTAAACTTTATCTTAGAAGGAAATTAGTTTCAGTCTTTAGACTCTGCAAGTATGAAATCAATTCTTAAAACAGTTAAGAAATATGTTTTTAAAACTCCATTAATATCAAAATGGAAATTTGTGTGCTTTCTCATTGCACACACATCTAGACTTAAGCAAACTCAGATCTGTTAAAATTAATTTCTTAAAAAGAAATGGTTAGGGTCATGGCCTGCTTGCTTTGAGAAAGGAAAAGCTAAGTTGCCAGAATATTTAACGAAAGATTATACATTGGATGAATCTGTTAACCAGTTAATACTATCCATCAGTGAGAAATTAAATTAATTATTTTATTTATTTATTTTATTTAACATTTGTTAAGTCTGACTGCACAAAAGTCCCTTTACAGTGGAGGCCCGGGGAGAAAACCTTCACTTAAAATAAAACTAATACAACACAGATACAATACAATCAACACAGTAAAAACACAATTAAATATAGAATAAAGGGCACTTAGTGTGATTAAAAACATAATACTAGATATCATTGATATAATTTGTATTTATATCATTTGTATTTATATGTATAACTAGTAAGGATGACATTCATATAATATCAGCATAAGGAAACATACTGGATTAGTCAGGAGCCATACATAGGCATATCCAGTTTTTGGATAGGTGAGTATTCAGTATACTTTAAATTGTGATGAAGTTGTGGTAGATATTATACTGATGTAAATTATTCCACATTTTAGCTATAGAGTTGGAGAAGAGGGATTCCCCAGCCTGATTACTGGCAATCGAGACTTTTATCAGGGATTTATTATTGGATCATAAAGCTCTGATTCTGGAGTATGGTTGTAGTAGATTTTGCAGGGCAGGTGTCTTTTTTTTCTCGTAGAGTAATTTATGGGCCATGGATAGTTGGTTGTAAAGTAGGAGTTGAGGAAACTCTAGCCAGTTAAGCTGCCTGAGTGATGTACAGTGATGTGATTTGGAGTTTGAGTTGGCTGCAAATCTTGTCATTTTATTATAACATGTTTCAAGTTTTGTGAGGTCAGATTTCTTATGGTTTGTGAAAATCAGAGATGCATACAGAAGGGTTGAGATTAAGTGTGTTTCGGCTATGGTGGCTTTAGTGTTGTTTGTGAAGTAAAGTTTATTCCTATGCAGGGTACCTAGTTTTTGTGGACGTTTTTAATAGTATGAGCTATGTGGAAATCAAATCTCATGTTATTGTCGATTTCAACACCTAACAGCTTTGTATGGACAGTGGGTGAAATTATGGTTTTGTTGACAGATTCGATAGTGAATGAGGAGAAGGCTGTTATAGCTTTGGTAGGATGAATTAGCATAAGTTTTGTTTTGTTGGGGTTCAGGATGAGGTGGGAGTTAGTTAGCCAGTTTTTAATTGTAAGGAATGAGTCCTGGGTGAGTACTTGTAGTTCTTGAATAGTAGGGGCAGTGCAAATTACTGTGGAGTCACCAGCATACTGAATTAGGGATGCCTGTGGGACTGACATATGAAGATTATTTGTGAATAATGAGGAAAAGGAGGGGACCTAGTATAGAGCCCTGGGGGACACCTATGGTGGTAGGTAAAAGGGATGATAGTTCTCCTTGCCATTGTACTGCTTGGTGTCGTCCAGTCAAATAGTCTTGGAACCAGTCAAGTGATGACTGGGAAAAGTGTATTGAAGAAAGGGTGGTAAGGAGTTTGCTGTGGGAGACCATATCGAAGGCTTTCGATAGGTCTAAGGAAATAGAGAATACGTATTTGTGATTATTTCTGTGTTGATTTATTGTGTTGTCATAAAATAACAGGGCAGTGGTTGTACTGTGGTTTGGACAGAAACCATGTTGGACTGAGTTAATAGGTCATTTGCCTACAGGTAGTGCATGAGCTGTGTGTGGACAATTCTAGTATTTTGGATAATGGGGATAAGATTGCAATAGGTTGGTAGTTGACTAGGTCAGTACAATTATCTCCTTTGTGGAGTGGGATTATATGGGAGGTTTTCCATAAGGTTGGAATTTTGTGTTCCACTATGGATCTGTTTATGAGTATAGAAACTGGATATGCTATTGCTTTGGCTACTATTTTTAGATATTGGGGTGTTAAATTGTCAGCGGCTAGAGTAGTAGATTTCAGTTTAGAAAGCATTTTTGTTATTGTTTTAGTTGAGACTAGATGAATAGAGAAGGTGGTTTCAGCTTTATTGGGAGTTGGATTGTCTAGGATTGTGGAGGTTGGTTGTTTTCTGGATAGGGCTATTATTGATTCCATAAAGTATTTGTTGAATTGGGTAGCTATGTTGTCTGTATTATTTGAGGTAGTGGGTTGTGGGGTAGTTGTTTTACCTGGATGAAGTATGTTTTTTATTGCTGACCAGAATTTTTGAGGATTTCTATGCTGTTTAGTTTGGATATCAGTATAGTATTTCATTTTATCTTGTTTGATTTGTTTCTTAGCTTTGTTTCTAAGCTCTTGGTAGTTTTGTTTGGCAATATTAGCTTTAGTTTCGTACCACTGATTCCATGCTTTATCTCTTGCTACTAACAGTGACCTTGTTTCTTTCTTTAGCTATGGGGCATAGTTAGATTGTGCATGTGTGGTTCTGATAGGAGCGTGAGTATTTAGAATCGAGAGGAAGGTTTTATTGAAATAATGGCTAGCATCTTCCAGGGGAAGAGGTTTCAGTGGTAGCCAGTTGGACTGGATTAAGAAGCTGATAAAGTTTTGGGGATTAATTGTTTTGTGCTTCTTATTTGTAAATTACTTGTTTTTTTGAGTTGATTCATTGTCTGATAATATAGGTTGGGAGATGATCACTTAGGCAGTCTGGATGACAGCCAGAGTAGAAAATGTGATGTGGTTTGTTAGTTAATATCCAGTCTAGTATGTATTGTTTATTGGATGTTCTACTTATCCTGTTAGGGTTTGTATGAGCTGGGTAAAGCTATACAGATTAATGTGATTAGTGGAATTTTAGAGTTACAAACTGACCAATCCATATTAAAGTCTCCTAGGATAATCATTTCTTAGGATAGGGATTTTTCAGCCCAACTTAGTATGTTTTTCATTATAATGGTATTTTTATCAGGAGGGATGTAGGTTCCAATTAGACTGATATGTTTGTTTGAATTCAGGGTAAAATTAGAAAGTAATACTTCTGCATTGTCAAAAGATGGGATGTCTTGTATGGAAGCTTCTAATGTTAGATGATTTTTATATAGAAAAGGAACACCGCCACCCCTTTTCCCTAATCTGGCAAGCCGTAGGATATTATATCGAGGAGGGAGAATCTCATTACTGGAAGTGAAAGGTTTAGCCGGGTTTCAGTGAGTAGGACTATATCTGGGGAGTATGGTGCTAGATTGGCATGTAGTTCCTGAATTTTGTTGTTGATACTTCTGATATTAAGGTTTAAAATTAGAAGGTCAGATTTGCTACTAGTGGGGATTATTGAGCATTGTGTATGTTTGAAATATGTAGTAGTAGAACAGTGGGGTTTTGTATGTGGGCCAAGGTTGGGATGAATGTCACCACTGAGAGCCAAGTTGGAGGTTATAGAGATCATAGTTTTTAGAAGTCTAAGTATTTGCCTATTGTATCTTATCGAAGGAGTAGCTGTGGTAGCATGAGAAAGTAGGGAATAGTGAGTGATATGTTGAATCTTTATGTTAAAGATGGATGGTGATATAGTGATGTTAGGAGTTGTCTGAGTTAAATTAATATGTGCAGAGGTAGTGTGGTGTGAGATTGGCTGTTGAATGGTAGTATGGCAGCTGCCACAATTAATAATGAAAGTGTAGCAAGGTGTGTCAGTATTTTAATAATGGTCAGGAAAATAGAGTCTGTAGATAATATGACTGAAGAGGAACAGCACGCTATTCCCCCATTATATAAATATATGAATGCTATCACTAAAGATAAACTGAACTACAAAGGAAGCTTTTCCAAGTTGTATAAATTATTAGTAATAATAATTATAATAATAATAATTTTGATGCAAAATTCTGGAACTTTTTAGATAGTAGTGGACTGAGTGACTCAATATATGTGAAGAATAAAACTTTGTTACTTAAATCAGTTAGTAAAACTTCTTCAATTTTATACCAGAAAGTTTTTCTGCGGAAATATATACATAGAATTTTGTTACTATAAAATCTCTACGTTTAGTAAAATGAGTTCTTCTGTTTGTTGGAGATGTAGTAAAGTTGTAAAAGATGATTGGATGCATATATTTATAGACTGTGAAAAAAATCAATGTACATTGGGAAGAGATAAGTATGTTTTTTAAGGGGTTATTGTCTGATAATTGTTCTTTAACTAAATCAATAATACTAATGAACGTTCCACTTCCTTTAGCTGCAAAACCAAATAATAAAGCATCTTCTGGAGTTTACTGTCAGGAGCTAGAAAAGTTATGACAAAAGATGTAAGTTGAACTCAGTTGCAACTTTCAAAGAATTTTTAAATGTAATGGCAATATTATGTAAAACTAAAAAAATAAGTGATCAGAATAAGATCTATAAATAATACTAAGGCCTTCAGTGTTTGGTATAGCCTTAAAATGATGCTATTCAAATACCAAGACTCTTAATGTATTAATTGCATAAGATTACCTTGATGATTCAATGTATTCCTAACATTATATAACATTATGTGATACTGACTTTCATCCTTTATGTGTATATAATGTAAATATGTTGAATTAATAAAAATTTTATTAAAAAAGAAGGTATATGCACAGTTTGCAGTTATTATTTCCAATATATTGCTGCTTTAATTAGCTTGCCCTGAGACTAGCCCCCATTTATGCTAGACTGTAATATTTTATATTACAAGCAATGCATTTGTATGTGGGTAGGAATAAACTGGCTTAACACTTATTTGCCCCCTTTCCAAACCTATTATTTTAGGTTTCAGTCAAGCCAAAATTAAAGCAGCTAGAATGCACCAGGATGGATTATGTATAAAAACAGAATGTATTATAATATTAAAATTAAATTAATAATTTGGTAGTTTAACCAATGAAGATGAAATTGCTGTACAGCAGTAAACATCAGAAAAAAAAAATCACATATATCAGTTTCACACATATCACTCAGGTATCTCAATTATCACTGGTCATTCCAGGAAGCAAAAAAAAAAAGAAGAAAGATCTTGTCAGTGTCCATAAGTTCTTTGTTAGCAGACTCTCCTTGTTTAAGGGTATTCAGTCCTTGATGAGCTCTGGAAAATAGAATTGCAATAGATCCAGGAAATTATAGACCCATCAGCCTAACTAGCCTGATCTGAAAGGCCATGGAGAGGATTATCATGTACCTCATTCACAAGGACATTGGCAACCTCCAAACATTTGATCTCACACAGTATGGTTTCGTCAAGCAGAAGTCATGCCTGTTAAATTTGGTCGACTTCTTTGAGACAGTCACCAAAGCCATGGAGGAGGGGAAGACGGTGCACACCACCTACCTTGACCTGGCTAAAGCCTTTGATACTATTCCCCACTTAGGTATAATAGATAAAATTTGTCAACTAGGCATCACTCCATATGTTACCAGACTGGCTCACTGATAGAACCCACCTAGTCAAAATAGGAGAAGCCACCTCAAGCAGTCAACCCATAATGAGTGGTGTACCCCAGGGATTGGTCTTGAGGCCTTTGTTGTTTGGGATATACTTTTTTGAGGTGCAGACCAAAACTTGTGGGCTATGGCTGACCAAGTGTGCTGTCATCAGTTCCCCTAGTGATGTGGACATCCTCTAAGAGGGTTTCATGGTCTCACCCAAATATATGAATGGTGCCAGAAACATGGCCTGAAACTGACTGCCAAAAAAATGCATCATCATCCCCTTTAGGAAGAGTGATGTCCCCACAAATTATCACATTGATAACAAGGTCCTAAGCACGCAATCAGTTGTGAGTGACTTGGGCACCCAGGTTGATAGCAAACTGACTTTTGACAACCATATTGCCTCCATTGTATGGAAAGCTTTCTACATGGCCCACCTCATTACTAAGGGTATCTCATCCAGGGAAAAGGTGGTCATAAAATCCCTGTATTCTTCCCTTATAAGACCCATTACTGAGTACAATGCCTCTTTTGGCATGTACCTCACAAAGCACATGCAGCAGCTGGAGAGACAACAGAGGTTCTTCACCAGGAGAATCCAGGGTCTCAAACATTTACCCTACACAGATAGGCTAAAGACTCTGTCCCTCTACTCAGTCTTCTACAGACTCCTCAGAGGTGACCTCTGTCTGCCAAACAAAGCAATCTCAGACCCCATCTTGATGGGACTGCTGCATATCCATAAGTCAAGTTTCACTCAAATAACCTGCATACGCAACTGCAACTTGGTCTGTAACATCAATAGGACTTGTTGGCGGGAAGGATTTGTGTCTCAAAGACTCCCCCTTCTGTGGAATAGACTCACGCTCTATGTCAAGCAGTGTACCTCATTAACCCTTTTTAAGCACAACCTGAATAACTGGATTGGGGACAGTAAATACGCCTCTGGGATTCCACCTGTGTCCCTGCTGGACAGGGGCATCAGGTGCTGACTTGTCGGAACAAGGGCAAAATACTTAGCTAGGCTTATAAGGGCCTCAGGGCCAGTAGCCTAGTAACTTCCTATGTTGTGTGCATTCTCTCTGGGAAATCATGGAAGACATGGAAAATACATCCTTGCATATCCACACTGGTCTCTATAGGCTAAAGTCCAATTCACTTAAACATAGACTTTGTGAAATACCTCTCTCTGGCACACACATCATCCCTCTACCTCCCAGAAAATGGGTCTGTTTTTGTAGGTTGCCTCATACCTCTCAAGCTCTTGGGTGCAATAATTCTGGACAAGACAAAAAATAATGGAGGCAAAAAGGTCCAAAAATAGGGACAATGTTTAAAAAATGTTCTTATTAGCTCAGAAAACTTATATAATAACAGATTTGCATTAGCATGCAGTTTCTGAAGGATATGAAGTCAGAAACTCCATGTCTCTCTCTCTCTCTCTCCCTATAACCACCTCTACTCCTCCCTCTCCCTCTCCTTCCTCCTCCTTTCCTTCTACTATCTGTATGACCATCTATTGACAAGCTTTAACTCTCTATTATCCTTTTCCTCCTTTAGGATTGTTTTATCCTTACTGCAAGTATAATTTTTTTATCTACTCACTCTTTCTGTAGTTTTCTTGTCTCTCTTTTACTCTTCAGATAACCTTCCTATAAATTATCTTGAAATAATTTTTTAACTGTATTTTTATGGTGTGAATTTGAGGTATCCACTCATGCTATGTTATGTGAATAATAAATCCCATGATGTCTTCCTGTATATTTGCATATTCCCCCTCCTTTCCTCTTTCTTTCCAAGTTTATTGTTTGCTTATTTTTATATTGCATATTCCCCCTCCTTTCCTCTTTCTTTCCAAGTTTATTGTTTGTTTATTTTTTGTAAATTACGTAACTGTGTTTTATACATATGTGGAGCTTTTCTCCCCGGGCCTCTAGTGAAAATGGAAATATATCCAGTTAGACTAGCCCGGTTAACAAATGTAAAATAAATAAATAAAATAAACTCAAATTTTTGTCAATATTTAATTACTTTAGTATACAATGATCTGAAAGAAATCCATAGATTTTATGAGGAACAGACCAAAAATATCAGGCAAAAATCAGGGCATTGTGCAAAAATCTGGGCAGTTGAGAGATATGTTGGTCAGATCCTGGGTTAACAAAATGCAGCATGACAGTATTTACTTCCTTTTTCAGAATGCATAGTAGGATAGCAATCCTTCAGAAAAGCTCTTTCAGAGTCTATTTTCCTGTTAGCAGGCAACTAGCAGAAATCCAAGTATGACTGGAGAAAGACAATGAATAAACATATAAAAAATCGGATTATTTGAATCAGTCCCACTTCATTCAGTGTATATCTTTTTTAATAATACAGGAGATTTGGAATTTATTTGTCCTGTGTTTGAAGTGGGTTATGTCCAGCTGTGGACACATGATTTTCTTTCTACTGTTAGCACTGGAATCAGTTTGTTTAATTTCCACAACTCATTATTTCTTTGACTAAAAATATGACCCAAGAGAGAAGAAGTTTGCAGCCATTGCTTTCTCTTATATCCTGTGAGTTTCATCACTGCTTTCTGACCTCATGACACTGTAATATCCAAGGCAGGATAGCACTAAGTTTTTATTTATCCATCTTTGCAGTCTCTTTTTGGTGATGGACCCACAGTATCTATACTTCTCATGGCCAATTTGGAGTATATACTCAATGCAGATATCCATAAAGTCAGATAGTTTTGCTTCTTGATAGGAAAACAACTCTAAAATTGCATGGCTTCTGCTGAAAAGCAGGGAAAACAAATCATTTAAATGGCATGGCTTCATGCACTCAGTTTTAGTGTCCTTGCTATATACTATCATGGGATAAGTCAGGAGAGTACCAAAATTGGTAGACAGCAATATATGAAGACAGAGTTAATAAATGCAATCAATGGCACTATGTAAGCAATACCAAATGACATCAACAGTGATAACATATATAGTAATAGCAATAATACTAATTATAACCATGGCTTTTGATATCATAATACGGGTTCCTATGAGTTCATCGAAATGCCAAAACATCGACGCTCACTTCTTCGACACGAAAACATCGACTCTTCATATCATCAACATTTCACGTAAGCGATCCTCCCCCTCTCAGGACCCATGGTAGCACTTGTTTGTCTGCTACAGCGCATATGGTTCAAGTCACTACCTACAATTTCCCTTGACAGCGTTGTAATTTACGTCGCAATACACACACAAGTGCTACCATGGGTCCTGAGAGGGGGAGGATCGCTTACGTGAAATGTCGATGATATGAAGAGTCGATGTTTTCGTGTCGAAGAAGTGAGCGTCGATGTTTTGGCATTTCGATGAACTCATAGGAACCCCATAATACATATATTTATTTTTCTTTTCAGTCAAAGGATTTTCCACTAGTGTTTCGACTTTCCAACTATCACTTATACTTTTGCACATTTATCATGAGCAGTTGTCACTATTATCCATCCATCTACAACCCCTTTTTCTGCATTTAACACACGGGGTCAGGATGTCACTTCAACAGTAACAATTATTTAGAGCCAAGGTTCACACTTATACTTATGCCGATAAATATAGTAAGGATGCAGATAAAGTGAATTTGAATATGTTATACATTATTTGGGTACTGTGGAAAGTCATATCTGAAAAAGTGATTTTAATAAAGAGATGACTGAATATATATTTAAAAATATCAGAATATAATTATGGCAAAACAGAGTGGAAGATTGGACCAAATGACTGTATTGTTTGAAAAAAATGGGAAGCAAAGGAGAATATGTACAGAGTAATTTGTTTAAACATGTGAGTTTCTAAGTGTGTGTGTGTGTGTGTGTGTGTGTGTGTGTGTGTGTCTATATCAGTAAAGAAACCCCTTCTTGTTTATACAAGTGTTAGGAGATCTTTTACATCACCTTATGCTGCATAGTCTTGTCAGCATTGGAAAATGAACCCCAACTTCTGGTGAGTAAAAAGAACCAGAGAATCCACAGTTTTATCTTCCAGCATCAGAGGTAGGCAAGCTACCTGTTTAACCACTGACACTTTACATTTTTCAGAGGTCATAAAGATATAAAGGAAATGAGGGTAATATAATCGAACTGAGAAAGACTGGAATAACTTTACTCAAAGGCCCTGCAAAAAGAAAAAAAGAAAAACATAGACGACATTATAATCATCTGGTGCATAAACAAACAAGGACAGCCAGGACAACATGAGAAGTGGATCCCAATTTAATCCTACAGGAGGATTATTAGACAGTCTGGACTCTCTTGTTGACTCATTAAACTGGTCACAATCACTGCCTCATAAACGGCAACTAAACAGATTATTTTTTGTTGCACTTACCATCTCTTTGGGGAATGCCTTGAGTAATATGTTTGTGGTAAAAGGCAGTGCACAGACTCTGAGGTTCTGTTCTGTCTGCCATAAATTCAAGATCAGTACCTTCTTATTTGCTCTGAAGACTTGTAAGTTTTTATTCTCACACATTCCCGTAATCCAAAAGGTACTTCTCAAAGCCAGAAAGAAACCAGCAAACCTAATGCTTACTGTCTCAAAGCTGCCAAGGCAACCATCATTCTTACACATTGTATTGCTAAAATATCCTTGATGAATGTGTTTTTTGTTGAAAAAAGTGGGGAGAATGCTCTTTTACATCCAAAAAAGGTCATCTTAATTGGTAGAAGAGATTCACATCCTGGGAAGAACAAGAAGATGTGTGACCGGCAAAAGCCCTTGTTGCCCCGGTAGTGCCTTCCCTTCATTGCTGGATGTTCAGGCATCCAATGCCATCCCCTGGTCTGCTGCTGCCCTTGAACTAAAAGGCCTTCATTTTAAACTGCACCAAATGCTTTCTACAAATGTAGTAAACAGTTTCCTGAAGTCCACAAACACTAAAGTTTTTGAATTCTGAAGTCTTAAGACAGGACTTAGTGAAAAAATAATATTTTTACTTTTAAACTGCACCAGCTGCTTGCTACATTTATAGAAAGCACTTGCCACAATCCACTATCATTAATGAACTCTTCAATTCTGAAGTCCAGATACGGGACTTACTGAAAAAAAATATTTTTGCTTTTAATCTGTAGCAACAGCTTGCTGGACCTATAGAAAGCACTTGCTACAGTCCAAAAGCATTAAAGCAGTCTTTAGTTCTGAAATTCTGACACAGCTTTAACTGAGAAAAAGAAAGCAGTTCCTAAAGTTTCTACCACAAATGGAGCACTAAAGCACTTAGACCTGATAACAAATACAATACCAGCATTGCACTGAAGAATGATTGGGATGTGCTGACTGTGCCCCATAACACTTTGAATGCTAGTGGCTGTACCTTTCATCCCAACCTAGCTACGTTACTATTTCATGTTAAACCTGGATAACTGAAATGATGCTCTAAATTTCATCCCACAACTAACTGGCCTCTCCTTCCTTGAGAAAGGAAGTAAAGCCTGATGGTGGGAATTGCCAAGGCGTATGCGATCATTAGACTAAAATAGCCTAGAAACGTCTGTGAATCTTATAAATTATATGACTAATCAGTTTTATCTGTAAAATTATGAAATACACTCTTATTGGGAAGCTGACCAGTCTACTGACACCAAAATCAGCCTCTGTCCAATATTACTACACTAATTAGGTTATCTATATGACAAGCATGTTTTATTTTGCTGTTAAAGTGCATATTTCTACAGTCATTGCTTGTGTTTATGTTTCCGTCCACAAATCAGTAAACCTGTCTATTTATCTAGTTATCTATATGACAAGCATGTTTTATTTTACTGTTAAAGTGCATATTTCCACAGTCATTGCTTCTGTTTATGTTTCCCTCCACAAATCAATAAACCTAACCAACCATTTGTCGCTTCAGGAAAGAAATGCAAAGTGGCATTGCTGTGAGAAACTCAATAAAAACAATAACAGGTACCATCAGTTAACATTCTAAGAGACTTGCTGCCACTCTTATTTTGCACAAGACTGCTGCAGAAAATCTTCCAAGGAAGGATAACACAGTTCAGTGAGGTATTTACTATAACAGTACATGTTCAATTAGACATATTCATGCATCAGAATGACTACATTCCCATCATCACACACATTTACAAATTTACTTTATGCACTTCTGCACTAACCACACTTGCAGTTGTCAAGTCTGCCATGATTATTTCAGGGAACTTGAAATAATAGTCTACACTTACAGGGTGTACATCTTCTTCTAACTGAAACAATATGCCCAGTCTGTTTTATAGATGATCTGGAAATGGCCATGCCAGAATTTCTTCCTTATGGTTGCTCTTATAGTATATACTGCAGATGCCACAGCTTTGTATTGCTTGTTGTAACTGAGTTGACATTCCTGGCAAAAATATTATATATCTTCCCTTGTATTTGTCCTTTGCTACTCCCAGATAAACTTCGGAAGCATGCTATTTATTTATTTATTCGCTTGTTTGTTTTTTCGTTTGTTTGCTTTTTGTTGACTGGGTGAGTCACACAAGGCTAGTGATTCTTTTCAACAGAGACCAAAATAGTATTCCTACTGACTACAGCAAATTTGATCAGGGCACCAAAGAAATTTCCCTACTGTTTTCAGTATATGTTATGTGATATTTTACATCCATTTCAGCTATCACCAACTCAAGGTTGGTCAGTCTGACATCTCATCTGAAGGACAGCACACTCAGGAGGGCAGCATCTCCAAATACTGCACTTTAGTGTCGGTAATGGGAAATTAATCCAGTTACTTGGGATAGGAACAGTCTGCTCATCATCTAGCACCAAAGGTAAGTGTGCTACTTGCTGAGCCACTGACACTGATTTGATCACAAGTATTATTTTCAGCTTTGAACATCAATCCCCAGACATACCTTACTTTTCAAAAAAAAAAACAATGGCCTGCTACATTCAAGATGAAGATATAGTCCTGGAACTCCTTTGATGAGACAATTTAAATTAATTGAAGTTCCTCATTAAATACATTTAAAACCTCTCAGAGTTAACATGATGGGGCTTAGAACCCCCCCCCCCCATCTCTGCTCAAACAATTTAAATTGGCCTCCCTAGAAGATAAACTGGTATTGTTGTTCAAACATCTCTCAATAGTAGCTACTTAAATGGAGGCTTGCCATATATTTATGAGACAACAGTAAAACCAGCTCTCACTGACAGGTTCAAATGTAGCAGAACTAAACAGCCAGATGTTAACTCTTTAACAGATAAGACAGCAGCAGCAAATAAATAAATAAATAAACAAATAAATGTCTTGGAAATAAGAAGGGAATCATCACAAAATCAATGATGTTGAAAACAGATCCCATATTTATAATGTATGAGTGTTGGGGCTGGTTGAAACCTGCAGTACAAACTAGACATATAAAGGATCCAGAGAATAAGCAATGTGACAGCAAATGGTACTGATGGCCCTTGCAGCTCATCAAACACATGAGTAGCTTACACAAAATATCTGAAAACATGGCACAATCCTCTGGAGAAGATATGTAAAACTGTTCAAAGGAACTATAGAACTGAAGGAAAGAATAATTTAACATTAAGAGCAACTCCAGCCAGCTGGGTACAATCTTTGAATGTTAATAGTACGAAGCTGGAGGAGTTCATACTTTTGCAACTTTCACATGACTAATAGTAATGCATGCATCCTCGTCCTTCCACCCCTTCATTTTCTCCCTGAGTGTTTTCTTTCCCTGTGTGGAGGGTAATAATTTGACATTAAAATGCATGGTGATAAGGATGGGCAATTGATCATGGCTTGTTCTTAAGAGAAGAGTGGTTCTATTTGCTAGGGAGGTGGAAAAGCACTTGTTCTCTCACTTAGGGTCTCCTTTTATTTTATAATGCATCACATTAAACTTATGTAATGAATAAAAAGAACCATGGGTTGGCATATAAAATATAAGAAAATTGTACATTATACTTAGGAAAATTGAAAAGAGTACTTTTCTTTCCTCATCATGCGACATTAAAAAATGGGTTTTTATGGAAAGAATATATGCTTTCCTGTTTCTGCAAAAGCAACAAAATGTTGGTTGATTTACTGTTTGATTGGATCTTTTGAAATTAACATGGACTGACAGGTAATTTGTTTGTAAATTGGAGTGTTGAGGTTTACCTTGTGTGAGAGATGGAAGCTGAGAAAAATTTGTTATCTTCATACAAGTCCAGTTTAACACTCTGATCTGGAAATGGGCATTATTATGCCCAAAGATTCTACATAATCCAAGCTAGAAGGAGGTTATGAAGCAAGCAACAGATGGAGGGGTGGGTTGAACATAGTGGAGACATCAGTTCTTGTACACTGTCAAAAGGAAAAAGGTTTGACAGAAGATGAGGAGATTGGTCCAAGAGGGACTGATTTGTCTGCAAGAAATTAAATTAAAAGTTAGTGACAAGGATAAATTGAGAGATACTCAATACCTGGTGATATCCACAGATTACAAAACAAGAGGAGATCAGAAAAATATTGGTAATCATGTTCATAAGAGACTGAAGGCTACATACATAAAAAATGTCTTCATTAGTCACTAGATGGAAATCCAGGTGGATTATTTGGATTGGAACAAGAAAAGGATATAAGTCGGTTTATTAGAACCATTTATTCTCCAAACAAAGATGACTGAGAATTTGTTCTGCAATTTCTTAAATTATTTTTACAGATTTACCAATACATTATTCCTGATGATTTCAACCTTACACTGAAATCCCTAAAATATAAACTGCACAGTCAGAGTTAGATAAAAAGGTATCATCAGTTATAAAATAATTCATGGAAGTCCACAGGTGGGTATGCAAAGGATGTAACACCCACTAAGTTAAATGTGCTTGAAACATTGCTCTTCAGGGTAGTAAACTAGACATAAATTTAACTCCTCAGAATCATGAGGTAAATCAAGATGATAGATAGACTAGATAATACGATATCTGATTGTGTTATATTACATTTCCTCACCCAGAAGCAGAGAGGTCATAGAAAAGAGGTTGTAGATGGGCATATTACAAATGGCAGTGTGATCAGGACATATAAACCCTGAGAGAAGAAGTGGCTACAATCATAGAGAGAGGAAATTTGTCTGTTGTGGTTGGATGCACACAAAATGGTCATCAGGGCATAGCTGGTAGAACTGAAAGAACGGAAATGCCTAAAAGTGAAAGAAAAGGAACTAGGATGAAGGCCATTCAGCTGCTGTCCAACATATCTTATCTGTCAGAATAGAAACAGAAGAAAATACTCACAGCAGAAATTTAGTTGGTCAATAACTCTCAAAATAGGTGTAAAGTTTCTACACCAAGGGTATAGGTGATGGTTCAGTGGATATTCCAATGCAATATTTATATAATGGTTGTTTAAGAAGAGGAGATTAAATCATATACAACAGAGGTCATTGATCTGGAGGATTCTGTGCTGTGATCCATTGAAGAGATAAAGGACCATTTCATGTCTTTTCTAGAATCTGTACAACAGTCTGGTGAATAGGATTTATATATCACCATGTTCTGCTACATCAAGATACTGAATATGGTGATGTACAATGAACCATCAATTCCCTGAAATGTAATGCAGTAGATACTGTTAATGAGGAGGTGCATATCTGACAGAGAATTTATATCAAGCTGAAATGAAATCTCCAAGACAAGGGAGAGGCTCCTCAACTGCAGCAACTGTCCATAAATCCCAAAAAACAAAACTGAAAGAGGCAGCCAAACACGACAAAAAGAAGCCGACCGTTTATTTGAAATAAAATGATAAAAACATGATGGGTAACAGAAAGTTCACACCAGGGATCACACCAACAGCACTACTAGATAGGGGCCAAGGGTACTAGCTGCTAGTACAAGGGTCTAGGGAACTACTAAAGGGGCGGTGAATACCGTACAATGTGGCTGGGCTAATATATACCTTCAGGCAGATAGCCCAGTACCAACCTATGAACCTATAAAACAAGCAAAACCAAAGACTTAATATTCAGAGAATTTATATCATGTGTGTGATACAAAGCCCACAGAGGGTCTCATGCCACCATCTATGCATTGGAGCAGGTAGATTAAGTGTAGCAGATTACTGACACATCTTCTTAATAAACCTGGATGCAAAGATTATTGCCAAGGTTTCAGCTAAATAGCAAGATGATAGGCTTCTGTATTTAGTGAAACCAGGACAAAAATTAGTTGTCAAAAATAGACAAATAACAGATAATTGGTGGCTTTCAGACTATTATATGTCTATGGTATGCAAGGGAAGGAAAGAAGCTGGGATTCATTTGTTTGATATCAAGAAAAGCTTTGATTTAGTAGAATGGAACTTCTTGCTCAAGATCACGGAGAGATGGAATTTTGGATCATAATTTACAATGCAGATTAAAGTTTTGTACCAAACTCCAACCTTCAAGATAGTGGTAAATGGTGAAAAATCTATGGGTGGCAGCATACATTGACGTACGGTATGAGGCAGGGTTAGCCTCTTCCCTCTGAGGCTTCTCCTTTCAGTTATGAAGAAATTAGCAGCAAATATCAGAATGTGATTATTGTAACCAGAAACCAACATACTTGGGAGATGCCTGCTTCTGATGTTTGCTGCTGACTGCATATTGATGAAGGATGAAATAGATAAAATAACAGATCCAGTGTTACAAATATTTTATCAGTATTAAATGTTGCCAGACCTTACTTGTAATGTAAAGAAAAGTTCACTAGTGAAAATGGAACATGAGAAAGGTAGTTTCCATACTTTTATATAGGAAGTTATGCATGCCAGACATTTGAGACTACAGATAACTAGTTTGTGAGAAGAAAAAACAAACTGGAACATAACTCATTAGAAAATATAATTTTCAAGGATCATTTCAAGTTACTGGACAGGTTTTCCGTGCTAGTAGGGAAAATCAAAGCCTATAAAATCATAGTTCTCCCTTATGTATTACATGTAATCAAAAACATCTCCTTCCTGGCTCACCACCAAGGGTTAATAGAATGTCAACTTATGCAAATGACTCCATCTTTAGAAAGGGAATTTTGAGGATATCACTAAATAGGCTACATATACACCCACAGACAAAGAGAGTGGGGACTACTAAATATGCCAGTGCATTGTCTGAAATTAATCTCAATAGTTTGCCTAGTTTGGCAACCAATACAAAGAAGAAAATGCAATACAGATTAGTCCCTAGTGGATGGTGGGGTTGAAAGGCATTTGTTCAAGAAGAAGAATTTGGTATGGGAGTTTTATCTGTAGGAAGAACTCTGGTCACACCCAAAAGTTATTATGCTCATGGGTAAGCAATAACAGGGAGCTGATGCTTGATGAACTGGTAACAACTAGTACAGAATGAGTCAGCGGAACACAGGTGTCAAGGAAAATGCAGATGATGCAGTTTAGAGTTATACAATGGGCTCTTCTAGCTTTTTGTGGATGACAAAAAGCAAGATGAGGAGCATACACACAACCATCTGTTAGGTCTGAGTAGAAAGAAAGGATTGTTAAAGAGTGCAGACAGTCTAGCACACAAAGACTTGTGTGCATATATGGGGGGGGGGTGGACATTCAAAAGTATATTCAAGTGGTTTGGAAGCGCAAACAATAAAATATCTTCCCCAACAGATGACCAGAGGGGAGAAGTATGAGTGCAGGTAAGATGTATAAAGAAGTGGTCAGTATCATGGGATACTCAGATGCGTATAGTGCACAGATAATATTTAGCACCTGATAGCTTATGTTGGCTAAGTAGAAAGGACAATAGTTCTTGTTGGAGGTGTGGAGTTATAAGCGTGAATACAATTCACATGTTTTGGGACTGTCCCCAAACTCAGAATAGACAAGTACATATGTGATATTATTTTTAACATCAAGACTGAATTTGCATAGGAAAAAAGCATTTTTGGTATTGAAAACAGTAAGTATATGTGGAAACCAATTCAGCTAAGGCTAAGACTACCATTGTCAGTAGAATCTTCTAACCAACAAGTGAGAGACTAAGGTCCATTTACCCTATGAATCTCAATGGATAGAATATATTAGATTTTTTAATAGAGTAATTTCCTCCATCAAAGCAGATTAAAATCAACAATCATAGGTAGACTAAGAACGGTGTTTCATTTTTTGGTATCTGATTGAAAATATGACCTTTTATCAATGTAGTACAATCGTTTTCAAGTTTAGTTGAAGAGAAATTCTAACAAGACTGATTATTTTTATTTTATTTGTGCTGATACAGAAAAGAGCTTGGCATTTGACAGTCTTGTGGCCTTTTCTTGCTCTGTAATCTTTTATTTATCGATGTATTCAGATCGTTTTGATCAATACTAACATGCATACTTCCTTTCTTTGCAGTAATGGCTTTAGTATTTACCCATTCTGTTGGCTGTTATCACTTCGAAATGACATCAGTGGTTTCTGTTCCCTTTATTTCCTGCTCGTCTTTAGTTCTGAGAGTTACTGGCACATTTCTGGAGTAATACATAACTGGCAGTAGAACAGGTTCTATCCGTATGTGCTATTCTCCTTGCATGCTTACCAAGCCTGTAAATAATTCTGCATACTCATGTAGGACATCAGTGTCATAGCTCTGTACAGTGTCAGAGTTGTATCTGTGAGCATGTGAATGAACACATCTCTACAGCTGCAGCCACTGCTTTCATACTGCCAACTTGTTGCGCCAATCTTATCTTTTATAATTCGTATGTACCAAAATATGGCAGTTATTTTATTTTTCCTCTAATTATTTGAAGGTCCACTCATTTTCTATATTTCATGGCAACTGTCTAACTTGCATTCATGTCTCATTGCCTCTGATGTTTTCTTAAGACTTCACTAAATCAGGTCATTGGCATTTCAAAAATGCCAGTAAACAGCTAGATTTTATACTTCTATTCAGCATGCAAATTATTTTAAACACACTTATTTTTTTATATTCTCATATTAAAAAATTCATTTTAAGCACTGATTCTCTAGAATTGATTAAAAGCTGAATATGACTTCCTTGTATGTTTATAGCCATGCCTATTTCAGTCGTGAGTTGGAATAATGAAAGCTCCACTTCTTTCCATCTTGGATCCTCAAAGGTGTTTGTGTTTCAAAACCATTGCTTTTACAACAAATCCTATGTTTTTCTCATTTGAGCCTTATTATTTCATTCACATTTTATTTTACACACATTATTTCCATTAATTAGTTATTTTATCTGTATGCTAGTAATTTCACTTGCTCTGCACACATCCACAACTTTTTGGTATGGCCAGATCTGTTACTTATAAAAGCCTGGTCATTTTCCTCAATTGTTATTTATCACAACTTATTCTGTAGTTTATTAGGGAATCATGCAACTATGCAGCTTCACAGTCTTTAAATCTATTCTTCAACTCAGTAAAAGAAACAGTTATAGGATTTTGTGCTATTCTAAAATTAAACTAGCTTATATTTAGCAACTCAATTCACTCTGAGCTAACCATAACTGATTTTTTTTTTCAATTCATTATTGACCAACAAGAGTTAATGAATGTTTTTATCTGTGCTTCTGTTTTGTCTTTCTCCTTATCAAGAAAAGTAAGAGTTAAATATCTTGATGGTTTCTTCCCCAACAGCATGCAGGAATATAGCACATAGTACTTCTTCAGATTTTTCAGCTAATTCACTCACAATGCGGAACAAATCAAAAGTCTCCACCCATAGCTTATCCATCCTTATAGTGAAATAACAGCATGTCACATCAGAAGGTTTAATAAATAACATGCACATACCTCATATACAGTCTAAACTCCATGAGTTTGTATTCCAGTTCTCTAAATGAACCATGTAAAATATGATAAGCAGCTCACTACTAATGCTCTTTAGCCATATATGTGATCAAGTGTGGGTGCCTCGTTTGTTGATGAGTGAATGTACTCGCTCGTGTGTGTGTGTGTGTGTGTGTGTGTGTGTGTGTGTGTGTCAGTAGGGTACTGAGTGAAGCTGCATAACTGTGTGTTTGTGTGGTGGGGGCAAATGGCTGAGTGTTTATGTGAATGTGATCAAGTGTGGGTGCCTTGTTTGTTGATGGGTGAATATGTGTGTGTGTGTGTGTGTGTGTGTGTGTGTGTGTGTGTGTGTGTGTGTGTGTGTGTGCGCTCATGTAACTATGGCGGGGTGCTTTGTTAAAACAATGGAATCGCTGCTAGAGATAACACCCGCAGAGTTAGATCTGACAGTGGTTGTACATGATTCAAAATCATGCTAATGAGATGATAATGAGGTCTTTCTCAATGTGCCCATGCTTGCCTCTGAATCACATTTTCTCATCGTTGAGCAATTAGCATGAATGGTGAGCATGTTTCTGATTCACAATTTTCATAAAAAACGCTGCAAATATCCTTGACATTCACTATTTAGAACTTTATGCAACAGTGTTAATTTTAGAGAAGAAAATAAATTAGTGTAACATTTCCAGAAGCATGTGGATAAACTTATATAAAAAAATCAAGAAGACCTGAAACACACATTAAAGTAAAACATAGTTGTTTCTTCTATCCAAGTTTCAAGACTTCTTCACAAGAAAAGTTTGTTCTTACGTATATCTTATTTATTTATTTATTTATTTATTTGACATTTGCTAACCGGGTTAGTCCAATGGGCAGAAGCCCTTTTTCAGAGGAGACCCGAGGAGAAAAGCTCCAATAGTACAAGAAATAAACAGTAAATAACATGGTCAACTGTTACAAGACAAACAAGAGTATATCACAGCTATAAGTAAATAACAAGGTCCATGTTACAGGTGAACAAAATTATATAAAATGTACAAAGTACACATATGTCAGAAGAATGAGAAAGTACAATATAATAAAGTACAAGATAATAGAGTACAGACAGTTACAAGCATAAACAGGAAGATAAATGCAATAGAAGAATCACAAGCTATCAGAAAGAAAAGTAAAAGAAACAGAGAAAAGAAGTATAGAAGTATATACAGGAGGAAATCCCCAGGTAGGAAGTCAGTGAAAGGACTACTGCAGTAGAAGCTGAGGACAACAGTCTGTTAGTAGAGTTCTTTTATTACATAGAGGAAGCAGTATAGAGAGGGGGAGAGGAAGGCAGGAATTATAGATGACTGGAAGATAGATTATGTTGGGTCATTACAGAAACAAGACCATGATTTATGGAGGCTATCTTTTAGTTCTATTTTAATGGTGTTAGGGTTAGTGATACATCTGACATTTAGTGGTAATTTATTCCAAGCGTTTGCTATAGATTAGCTGTAAGTAGTTTGCCGACATTTTTATTGAGCTTATAAACTTGCAGTAGGTTCTGTTGAGAGCTATGGAGAGTGTGGTTGGAAGTGAAAGGCTGGATGAGAGTAGAGAGAGAGGGATAAGATGATGGTTCATGTAAGACTGAATGAGCCATGAGAAGCTGGGGTACTAGAATTTGGTGATGAAATTCCAGCCACTGCAGGTTTTTTAGGGCTATGCAGTCATAACTGTGGTAAGGTTGGTTGGAGGCAAATTGTGCAATTTTGTTATAGGTTAGTTCTAGTTTAGTGAGAAGATTAGATTGTGATGTATGTGAGAATAGGGGCTGCATTCAGCAGTGTGGAGAGTAGGAAGGCTTGTGCAAGGGAGAGTCTGGAAGCATTTGTGAAGAATTTATGTCTGTATAGCAGGCCCAGTTTTTGATGTGTCTTTTTAATGTACTGCTTAGTGTGGAGATCAAACTTTAGATGGCCATCAATAATAACACCAAGGAGTTTTGTGTGGGGTTCAGTAGAGAGTTGTAGGGAGGAATAGGAAAACTTTAGTTTTCTTTAGGTTCAGTGGCAATTGGTTGGAAGTAAGCCAACTTTCAACATAGTAAGGGGACTCTTGGGTGAGGGCATGAAGGTGAGTAATGTCATTGGAGCAGGAGATGATTGTAGAATCGTCAGCATATTGAATGACGATACAGAGTGGACAAGAAGAGTGGAGGTCATTAATAATAATGTTAAAAAGTAGGGGTCCAAGGATGCAGCCTTAGGGTACCCCAGTTTGTACAGGTTGGAAGGGAGAGAAGTTAGATTGCCATTTCACATCCTGTAATCTATTTGAGAGGTAGCTGGAGAACCAAGATATTGCAGAGTTAGAGAGGGTAAGTGAAGCTAGTTTGGATAGAAGTTGTCTGTGGGAAAGAGTATCAAAGGCTTTGGATAGATCAATAAACAGGCAGGAAACTAACTTATTATTATCAAGGGATTTTGCAATAGTGTTTATAATGGATGTCAGAGCAGTAGCAGTACTGTGTTATGGGCGAAGACCATGCTGTGTGGGGGTAAGAAGATTTTTCTGGAGAAGATGATTGAGGAGCTGTTTGTGAATGCATTTTTTCTAGTATTTTTGACTGGGGAGATAAGATGGCAATCGATCTAAATTCTGATGGGTCAGTTGCGTTGCCATCTTTATGCAAGGGTATGACATAGATTTTTTTCCAGATATCAGGCACAATGCTTTCCTTAATGGATCTAGATTTATTTAGATAGATATGCAAGCCATGTGACATAACTGAAGTGACCATTAAGTTCCTAGGCTTCAGAACACATGGTAAAACCGTAACACAAAAAAGTAGTTACATGACAGCAAACACAGAAAAAAATTACACACATTCTATATTAACATTATGAAAAAAAAAATACCACTTTGCTAAATCATTCATAGTTTTAATATACGTTAGCATCCTTTTCTGTGCTTTGTTTCATAGCTATTTAAACAAGCTTTGCAGTTTTGAATAAGCAGGTACTTTTTCTACTAATTATGCTTATTTTAATGAGTTCTTGGTTTTAGTTATTTATTTTACTGCTCTGACCTTTTCTTTTTCAGTTGTTAAAAAATCATAAAGCAGCTGCGGGGAGGGGGGTGGTGGCCAAAATGCCAGTCTGATAGCAGCAGAAATCCATAGCTCTGCTTAGATGTTAATATCCTGACAGGAAATATACTTTAATTGTTAGAAAAATCTAACTAAAAGTATACTAAAAGATAGATTAGCATAGACTCTTTATTATTTTCTAAACATTAATACATAGTCAAGAGATTTTTTAATTATTCCTGTCAGGAAGTTTTCTACTGGAGACCTCAGCATGAGCAACTCAAGAACCCACACCAGGAGAGTACAGTGAAGAAAGACCTACATCTTATAGTAACAAACATCCAAGAACTGTCACTAAAAATGGACAAATATGAAAACAAAATGGATATTATCAAACAAGAATGCAGTAAACAACTGGAACTTCTAAATGGAATAGTAAAAAAAAAACAATTTGAAAAACTTCTTGCCTTAGAGGAAAACAGTAACTAACCTAGATACTAAAGTGACAGAAAATGAACATCACAATGAATTTCTTCTGAAACATAACACCAGGCTGATTGAGAAATTGGAAGACCTTGAAAGTAGATCAAGGAGGAATAACATAAGAATATATGGAATTCCTGAGAAAGAAGAGGGTGCTAACATGATTCAGTTCCTCAACAAGTGGTTTTCATCAGCACTAAACATGCCTGAATCCCTCTCCTTTGGAATTGAGAGGGCTCATCAGTCCCTGGCAAATCCAGCTTAATTTCTGAGTTCATCTAACCCCGGGTCTATAATAGTTAGATTTCTTTACTCACAAGATAAGGACTTAGTACTGAAATCAGCTTGGACTAATTCCCATATCAAGATAGGTGAAAAAGTTATTTGTTTTGACAATGACTACACCTCTACAGTCATATCCAGAAGAAAGGAGTATGTTCATCTAATTAAGTCCTTGAAAAAAAGCCAATATTAAAGCTCAAATTCTTTTTCCTGCAAGAATAAAAATCACCTTGCCAGAAGGCATGAAGATCTTTAATTCTCTACAAAAAGCAGTAGAATTTATCAAAGAGAAGAAAATACTGTCAGACATAGAAGAAATGGAATGGTCATCCCAGAGTTTGAAGAGACAGGCAACAAAAAATGGATAGTCTATGAAGGAAGGAGCAAACAAAACTAAAAAAACTAAAGGACAAATTAATAAATTCCTTCTAATTTTAAATGCTTTGTTTTATGCATCATAATATATTTGATTCTGGAAAATCTCTAAACTGTAAGGTAATGTGAATCATCTTTATTACTAACTTTGTCTTTTCCTTTCTATATCTACTTTTTCTAATTATATATAGTACTGAGTATTTAAATAACATTCTCTCTCTCTTTCTCTCTCTCTCTCTCTCTCCTCTTTCTTCCTATTATTTTTTGTTACTAATGTTCCTTTCCTCTTTTTCCCCCACTATAAGTACTTTACATATTTTTCCCTTTTAAATAACTACAAATGATATATGTCTTCTAATTCTTCAGTAATAGTATAATTTGACTTAATACCAAAGTACATTTTTCTAGTGGGTCAGTGGTGGGGTAACAATATGTTTCTGATTAGTGTTTCTAACTAGATGTTTTAGACTCTTTGTTTAGATACATGTAAACATTAATACAGTACATTAATGGTGTTTTATAGATAGCTAAATATAAGTTTTTTATATATATATAAATATATATATATATATATATATATATATATATATATATATATATATATATATACTAGGTCTGGTTAACTGGTGGGTAAATGATTGAAATGTTATAATATGATTTCTGATTTGAGGCAGCTGTTTTTACTTGTAAATAGCTGTTTTATATGAAATGGTTAATTTTTTTCATGACGTTGATGTTCTGTGAGGAAACTGGTGGTCTGTGTGACTGTTCTCAATGTGGAGATTCATGACATGCACTGACAAGGCAGCTTAAGTGTTTTTTTTTTTTGCTTTCTGTAAACTCTAAAAGCTTCAAGATTTGATTTCCCCACCGAAAATGCTTTTTTCCTCATTAGAGATAACCTCTGCTGTGCATGAGCCTATTTAGATACTTTTTAACAAGTTTATGAAGCTGCAGCTTGAGGAAACAACAGTAATGACATAATTTGACCTTTCAAACTTGTTAAATGGTTGTATTTAGAATTCTTTTCTCTTGAAATTTTGTTATCCTTCACTTAGATACTTTAAATGGTAAATAATTAGTTCTGATAAAAGTGTTTAACTCCCTTGAAAATACCTATGCATACATTCTGCAGATTTAATTACACTTTTAGTAACTAAATGACATCAAGTGAACTAGGAGCTGCATTAGATAACTCACTATGCATATTAACATCGGACTTATGTTACATAACTAAACCTTTAGTAACTAAACAGTGGGTTGTGAGGCTTTTTTTGTAATAAGTGTTATATATATATATATATTCAACAGATCCTTACATGAAAAATGTTAGATGGATGACTGACAAAATGGTTAAATCATCTGATGTTTCTTGAAAAGTCTTGGAAATATTGACAATCTTCTTAACCTTCATCCTCTAATGTTTATACATATGTTGATCTGATGTGTATTTCTGGCATATCTACTTATTAGGCGTCTATATTAAAATAACGAACATTTACTTACCCGAATACCTAAACACAGACACGTCTTCATCGAACCGCGAAAACATCAATCATCCTGAAGCACGAAATTGGAAATGTCGAACTGTCATGGTTGGCCCTTCTGCGGTAGAGTTCCGTAAGGTAAGTGTGCGATAGTTACAGACCTTAGGGTTAGGGTGCGGGTTAAGGTAAGTGCATAGATGGTAATGTATGTTAGATTTAGTGTAGGATTAGAAGTAGGGTTTTATTAAGTATATGTGTGTGGATTATTTAGTTTGTTTGGGTATAGCTTTTTAAGTTAAGTGTGGGATAGTTACAGACTTTAGGGTTAGGGTGCGGGTTAAGTTAAGTGCATACATGGTGGTATATGCAAGATTTAGTGTAGGGTTAGAAGTAGGGTTAGTTTAGGGTTAGAAGTAGGGTTTTGGTTAGTGTATGTATGTGGTTTATTTAGTTTGTTTGTGTAGGTAGTATGTAGCAGGTGGTGGGATGGGACAACTATGACATTTCGAGTTTTTGAATTTTGTGGTTTAGGGCATTCAGTGTATTTGCGGTTCACAGAATATGTGTCAGCGTTTAGGTATTCGGGTAAGTAAACATTTGTGCTTTTAATATAGACCCCTTATTAGAGGTGCTAATATTATATGTGACATATTCGTATAGTTTCAGTTATATTGGACACTCTCATTCTAATGTATAGTTCATGGACTCAGATTTCTTTAGTTGCTTTCATAATGCTTTTCTTTTTTGTTTTTATACTATATTCTAAGCAGAGATGGATAATTTGTGTCTTTTGGTGTTGGAGAGGTGGTGGATGGATGGTTTAGTTAAGTTTTTAACTAAACCAGAAACTTTATGTTTCATGTATGTGTTTGTAAATAGTTTTGGGTTTTTGAAAGTAGTGCTTAATATATGCTATGCACCCATGTTAAGTAAGTTTTCAGTAGATTTCAAGTCAACATGGAAGAAAGGTATTTCAGTAAGTAATAACATACACATTATAGTCAATGGCTTATAAATGTTTATCATTAAATATTAATGGTTTGAACAATAATGTCAAAAGAGCTGGTTTGCTTAAATATATCAAAATGCATAAAGCTCAGATCATCTTTTTACAGGAAACCCATCTATTAAAAAAAGACCTACAAAAATACTTATTTACTAGCTATACCATTCTGGCTGATTCATGTTTTAAGACTAAGAGAAGGGCACTCTTGTTCTATGGAAAAATACTTATACTATGCCAAGAATTATAGATACAATTTCAGATAAAGATGCGATGCTAAGCCTAGTTATTTTGGAAATCAACAGGAAGTATTATACTTTGATAATATATACTGGATACCAGAACTAAGTACTAAATATGTTGACAAATATCTGGACCTGATTACTTTAAATGCTAAAGGGGAAATTATAGCAACAGGTGATTTTTACTGCCTATTATCAGGCAATGATACTTCTAAAAATGGTAAAATAAAACTAACATCTCAAGCCAAGAAGTTAAATGACTTTACAAACCAAATGAACCTTAAAGATCTACATGGTCTAAGAGAACATTATTCCTTATCCTATACTTACTATTCATATCGGTTTGGTACACAAACAAACTGATAAGGTCTTTGTATCAAATAATATATACTCTAAAATAAGTGATCTATAATGACTTGTCCACTTTCAGACCATAATTCTATAAATTTTACATTAACTATGCATACAGATGATTTAAGATTTCTACAGATAATTCCTGCTTACATAACTAAGTTAAAGGACACGTTTATGGAAACAAATGATAATGGTGAAGTGGCTGAGACTATACTATGGGACACCTTTAAAGTTTATATATATGGTAGAATAAAATCATGGTACCTTAAAAAAGGAGAGAGTGAGACAAAGAACTTTTAGACTTACAAAAAAACATAGACAAGATAAAAATGTACGCAAAACCAAATAACAAAGTAGCACATAACGTAATTACTAAGTTAAATCAAAAATACTTAGAAGTCCTGAATCATAAGGTAGCAATAAATCTGGAAAAATTGAAATTACAATCTTATGCTGTAAATCCCAAATCATCATCTTCTTTCAGCTGTTCCCGTTAGGGGTCGCCACAGCGGATCATCTGTTTCCATTTCTTCCAGTCCCATGCATCTTGCTCTGCCACACCAACCACCTGTATGCCCTCTCTTACCACATCCATAAACCTTATCTTAGGCCTTCCTCTTTTCCTGTTACCTGGTAGCTTCATCCTTAGCATCTTTTTCCCAATATACTCAGCATCCCTCCTCAGCACATGTCCAAACCAACGTAATCTTGCCTCTCTGGCTTTGTCTCCAAACCTTCCAACCTGGGCTGACCCTCTAATATACTTATTCCTAATCCTGTCCACCCTTGTCACACCCAGTGCAAATCTTAACATCTTTAACTCTGCCACATCCAGCTCTAACTCCTGTCTTTTTGTCAGTGCCTCTGTCTCCAACACCTATAACATAGCTGGTCTCACTACCCTCTTGTACACCTTCCCTTTCACTCTTACTGGTACTTGTCTGTCACAAATCACTCCTGACACTCTTCTCCATCCACTCCATCCTGCCTGTACTCTCTTCTTCACCTCTCTTCCACACTCACCATTACTCTGAACTATTGATCCCAAGTATTTAAACTCATCCACCTTCGCCAACCCTACTCCCTGCATCCTCACCATTCCTCTATCCTCCCTCTCATTCACACACATATATTCTGTCTTAGTCCTGCTGACCTTCATTCCTCTTCTCTCTAGAGCATATCTCCATCTCTCCAGGTTCTAATCCCAAATATCTACATAAAATAATGGTAAGATCAAAAAAAAAATAAACAATCAAAATCTTATTAATGAGATTAAATATAAAAGTGATGGTTCAGTTAAGAATACATCTAACTTAATGGGCATATTAAAAGTGTTCAAAAACTACTATAAAGATATAAATAATAACACAGCACATTTGGAGACAGATAATGTAATAAATACTTTTATTCAAGAAAATATAACTACTACGGTGTCAATGCATAATATATAACATATTAAACAAATAACACTAACAGAAGTGAAAGAGCAAATAAAACATTTAAAAGATAATAAAGCTCCAGGACTGGATGGAATAATTCCTGAACTAGATAAGATTTTTCTTGAATATGTAATAAAGAAAATGATGAGTGCCTTTACTATGGTTAAGCAAAAATGTATAACACCCCCATCATGGAAATATTCAATTATCTCCCCATTTTAAAACAAGGTAAAGACCCCAAATCTTTTAATTCATATAGGCTAATTTTGTTACTAAACACTGATTATAAAATTTTCATGACAATATTAGCTAATTGGATAAAGAAAATATTACCTAATCTAAAACATAATGATCAGACAGGGTTCATTCTTCATAGAAAAGTGCAAGATAACATTATTAAATTAGTATCATTAATAGACATAGCATGCAAATACAAAAAACAACTAACTATTATCAGCCTAGACATAGAAAAAGCATTTGATTCTACTAGTTGGTCTTATCTACAAAAATTCTGATTGGTTTTGAATTCTCCTCAGATTTTATCAACTTATTAATGAAAATTTTTAATGTGGCACAAGCTTATTAGTAGCCGATTAAATTGTAACTGTTATTCTAAGCCTTTGGATTAACCCAGCCACTGGGGATGCACAAGCCAGTGCATTTCTTTGTGCCGGTCCCAAGCCCGGATAAATGGGGAGGGTTGCTTCAGGAAGGGAATCTGGCATAAAACTTCGCCAAAACATTTCATGAAGTCACCAAGAAAAATTTTTATACCGGATCGGTCGAGGCCCGGGTTAACAACGACTGCCACCAGTACTGTTAGCCTACAGGGTGCTGGCAGAAATTGGGCTACTGTTGGCCGAAGGAGGAGAAGAGGCGGAAGACATGGCCAAAGGCAGGAGGAGAGGAGAAAGGCTAGGACTGTGGTAGTGAGGGTCAGAACTTTGAATGTTGGCAGTATGACTGGTATAGGGAGAGAGCTAGCTGATATGATGGACAGAAGGAAGGTTGGTATATTGTGTGTGCAAGAGACCAGATGGAAGGGGAGTAAGGCTAGGTGTATCGGAGGTGGGTTCAAATTGTTTTATCATGGTGTGTATGGGAGGAGAAATGGCGTAGGAGTTATTCTGAAGGAACAGTATGCTGAGAGTGTTTTGGAGGTGAAAAGAGTGTCAGATAGAGTGATGTTTATGTAGCTGGAAATTGATGGTGTAATGATGAATGTTGTTAGTGCATATGCTCCACTAGTTGGGTGTGCAATGGATGAGAAAGAAAAATTTTGGAGTGAATTGGATGAAGTGGTGATGACTGTACCCAAGGGTGAGAGAGTGGTGATTGAAGCAGATTTCAATGGGTATGTTGGTGAAGGGAACAGAGGGGGATGAGGAAGTAATGGGTAGGTATGGTGTTAAACAAAGGAATGCAGGAGGTCAGATGGTAGAGGATTTTGCAAAAAGGATGGACATGGCTGTGGTGAATACGTATTTTAACAAGAGGGAGAAGCATAGGGTGACATACAAGCGTGGAGGAAGATGCACACAGGTGGATTATATCTTATGTAGGAGGGCCAGTTTGAAGGAGATTGGAGACTGTAAAGTGGTGACTGGAGAAAATGTCGTTAGGCAGCATAGGATAGTGGTTTGTAGGATGACGTTGGTTATCAAGAAGAGGAGGAGGAGTGTGAGGGCAGCACCAAGGATCAAGTGGTGGAAATTGAAAAAGGGTAATTGTGAGGTGGAGTTCAGGGATGAGTTAAGGCAGGCCCTGGGTGGCAGTGAAAAGTTACCAAACAGCTGGGTAACTACAGCAGAGCTAGTAAGGGAGACGGCTAGAAAGGTGCTTGGTATCACATCTGGACAGAGGAAGGATGACAAGGAGACATGGTGGTGGAATGAGGAAGTACAGATGAGTATACAGAGAAACAGGTTGGCAAAGAAGAAGTGGGATTGTCAGAGAGATGAAGAAAGTAGACAGGAGTATAAGGAGATGAGGTGCATGGCAAAGAGAGAGGTGGCTAAGGCTAAGGCATATGAAGAGTTGTATGAAAGGTTGGACACTAAGGAGGAAGAAAAGGACCTGTACCGATTGGCTAGACAGAGGGACCGAGCTAGGAAAGATGTGCATCAGGTAAAGGTGATAAAGGATAATGAGGGAAACATACTCACAAGCGAGGAGACTGTGTTGAGATGGAAAGACTACTTTGAGTGGTTGATGAATGAAGAGAATGAGAGGGAGAGAAGGTTGGATGATGTAGGGATAGTAAATCATGAAGTACAATGGATTAGTAAGGAGGAAGTAAGGATAGCTATGAAGAGAATGAAGATTGGAAAGGCTGTTGGCCCAGATGACATACCTGTGGAAGCATGGAGGTGTTTAGGTGAAATGGCAGTGGAGTTTTTAACCAGATTGTTTAATGAAATCTTGGAAAGTGAGAGGATGCCTGAGGAATGGAGAAAAAGTGTTTTGGTACCGATTTTTAAGAATAAGGGTGATGTGCAGAGCTGTAGTAACTACAGAGGGATAAAATTGATCAGTCACAGCATGAAGTTATGGGAAAGAGTAGTGGAAGCAAGGTTAAGAAGGGATGTGATGATTAGTGATCAGCAGTATGGTTTCATGCCAGGAAAGAGCACTACAGATGCATTTCAGTGGCTCTGCTGGACAGAGGCACAGGGAACTAATCTAAGGGGGTGGCGAAAGCCAACACATTTCTCAGCCCAGCACTTGCACAAAACTCATAGCAAGCACTTATAAACCCTAGCACTAGACCCTCCTATACTGTACAGAAGGACAAGGCTCTCTATTCAACCTTACCAGCCATTCAGTAAAACAGTTCACTGTACCTATCCAGGCATGTCCAAAGGGCAGTTTCAGGCATACTCACCAGTCCAACTGGTGAATCTGGGCATTTTGAGGCAATGTTACAACTGCCTCATGTACACAGACAACCCTCTCCTCCTACCACCAAACACTAATACATGTGAGAGATGCAATTATACAGCCAAACTGGAGGCTAAGCTCTCTCAACCCAAGGCTGGATCAGACAGTCAAGAGGAGAAGGGAAATACTTGCATCACACCACCAGTCTCACATAGACCCATTAAACCAGCACCAGCAAAAAAGCACAAATAAATACACAAAAACATACTCGGAGGCTCCAAATAAAAATCTGCAAAAGCAACAGAAACCTCCAAAGCAGACATCCAAGCAACCTCCACCCCCAACACAAATCATGAAACACATACTTCACAAAACCAGTGTGCCATGCAATTACAGCCATTAAGGCAAAATAATATACCCAACATACTAATAATAGGTGAATCTATAGTCAGGCACACTGACGTCCCACTCACTAGGCTGAATAAGGAGAAGGTTACTGTTAGCTGCCTGTCGGGTGCCAGGATTCGCCACATATCACAAGCACTCAGGTCACTCCAGAATAAGTACAAATATGACTCTGTCATTGTCCATGTTGGTGTGAATGACCTGAGCCGTACCTCCCTGGACTAAATGAAAAGAGACATGGAAGAGCTCTTTGATCTTGTAGCCCAGGCCAGTATGACCCTGACCCTGAGTAGCATCCTGCCCTCACCAAGAATGATACCACAGTATAAAGAAAAAATTATCAATTTCAACAATTGGCTAAGTTTCTGGTGTCATTCAAAGGGGATCCAGTGTCTGTCCACCTGGGATGACATGCTCGTCAAGCCACGCTGCTTCGCTAGAGATGGCTTGCACCTGTCACCCTTAGGCTTTCAAATACTGGCCAAGGCTCTTGCCACCCCCATAGTGCTTTTTTTAGGCAAGGCTCAAAAGACAAACCCACCACCATAAATAGCACAAGTAACAAAAAACTGAGGGTAATGCTACTCAATGCCAGAAGTCTAAACCTCAAAATGCACACACTTAAGGCACTCCTCAGTATGGAGAAAATCAATATATGTGCAGTAACAGAAACCTGGTTTAAGGCTCCAGAGCGCACCGCAGCACTACCAGGTTACAACTTATAACATACATTTCGGCCACAGAACCCAGACCGAAATACAAAAGTCGGGGGCGTATCCATATTCATCAAGGATACCCACACCTCCAGGTTAGTGGCACAGCATGATGCTTCAGAGATCATCCACGTGCAACTAACAACGGGCAAAACTGCAATTCAAATTGTTGCTTGCTACAGATCACCCACCATGTCCCAGGACCCCCATGCCGCATTTCTGAAAACACTGGGAAATATAAAGGTTCTACCAAACACCCTAATATTGGGTGATTTCAATTACCCAAACATTAATTGGGAGAACTACTCAAGTACTAACTCCCTTACCCAACATTTCCTAGAATTTATAAACTCAAACACCCTGGATCAACTGGTCAACACTCCCACCAGAGGTGACAACATACTGGACCTGGTCATCACCAACATGGGCAACCGGTGCTCCACACTGGAGGTCAACCCTTCACTGTTAAATCTGACCATAAACAAATTACTTTGGATATTCACATTCTGCCCCCACCCCCAGACAAGGAAACCACCGTGAAAAACTTTTCAAAAGCAAACTTCACTTTACTTAAGACCGAGGTGGAAAGTTTCAAAGCTCCCATGCTAAAGGATAACGTCCAAGCTGCAAAATCCTTTACTAATGCATTCTACGGGCACCTACAAGAATGCATGGATCATGCTATCCCAAGAAAAACCAAGACTCAGTCCTCCAAGAAAAGCAAACCAGTCTGGTGGACTCCTGCCATAAACAAGCTTCACAACAGAAGGAGGAAACTAGTACAGAAAAGAGTAAAATCCCTAGAAGGGAAAACATCCCTGATCAGTATCAGCAAGAAACTACGATCCCTCATAAAATCATCCAAGGCGAGTTTCGAAAGAAAAATTGCCAAGGACTCCAAAGATAACCACAAGGCATTCTTTAGCTATGTCAAGAATCTAAGTGGCAATGCTCAGATCTGCTCAGTTAGTGCAGAATGTTACAAAATACACTGAACTGACTGATATTGCCAACATTCTGGCAGACAGGTTCAGCATAAACTTCACCCCCCTCTCAACCCCAAAAGGGCCCATAACCATACCAGATGAATGTAGAGCTCCTGAAATCACAGACACTCAGGTTAAAACAGCCCTCTCCAAAGCCAAAAACACAGCATCAATGGGACCAGACGGTGTCCTAGGCTGCATCCTACACGAGTTCAAAGATGAACTAACCCCTCACCTAAACACACTGTTCAAACTCAGCCTCTCCACAGGTTACGTACCCATAGAGTGGCGCACAGCAACAGTTATTCGACTTCACAAAGGTGGAGCCACAACAGACCCCGGGCACTATCGCTCTATAAGGCTGACTAGCTTGGTCTGCAAGGCTATGGAGCACATCATCATAGAACTCATTAACAGAGACATTGGGAACCTACAAATACTGGACCCTACCCAGTTTAGCTTTGTTAAGGGCAGATCAGGCCTCCTAAACTTGGTGGACTTCTTTGAGACAGTTACCAAGGCTATAGACGAGAGAAAGGTGGTACACACAGCCTACCTAGACCTCGCAAAGGCCTTTGACATCATTCCCCATTCTGGTATTATAGACAAGCTCACCAGCCTGAACATAAACCCCTACGTCACAAGATGGGTTGCCAACTGGCTCACGGGCAAAACCCACATGGTAAGAGTTGCGGGAGCTAGGTCTGACTCTAAACCGGTTACAAGTGGCATTCCCCAGGGCTCAGTCCTCGGACCCCTCCTGTTCGGCATATACTTCTCAGAAGTACAGGCAAGCACAGGAGGACTATGGCTGACCAAGTTCACAGACGACTGCAAACTAGGGGCTATAATAGACTATCCGGCTGACACAGACATCCTCCAAAAGGGTCTCACTGAGATGGACATCTGGTGTCAAAATCATGGCCTCAAGCTAAATGCCAAAAAGTGCATAGTCATCCCCTTTGGAAAAAACAAAGTACCCACAAACTACCACATAGGTGGTAGTCCCCTAAATACAGAAGACGTAATAAGGGATCTGGGGACCCAAGTAGATAGTAAACTTTCCTTTGATAATCACATTGCCAAAGTGGTTAGAAAATCCTTCTACGTGGCATACCTTATCACAAAAGGGTTCGCATCCAGATCAAAAGAGGTCATTGTGCCCCTCTACTCATCGCTCATCAGACCCATCATAGAGTACAACGCCCCATTTGGGATGTATCTTACAAGACACCTGCAACAGCTGGAAAGACCACAGAAGTACCTCACCAAGAGGATCACTGGCCTCAAACAGATGCCTTAAGCAGCTCAACTGAAGAAACTCCAGCTGTACTCGGTTGCATACCGCCTACTCAGAGGTGATCTCTGCCTGACATACAAGGCCATGTCCAACCCAAAACTGATCGACATGCTCCACCTAAAGAAAAGCTTATCCCCTCGAGCCACACGCTCTAGGGATCTAAACCTCACCACAGCAATAAATAGGACATGCTGGAGGGATAGATTCCTGTCACAGAGACTTCCCATGCTTTGGAACAAGATTGCAATCTACATTAGGCAGAGCTCTTCGCTAACACTCTTCAAGAGAAACCTTGATGAGTGGAGGGGAAACAGAAAGTTTACCCCGGGGATCATTTCAGGGGCTCTGCTGGACAGAGGCACAGGGAACTAATCTAAGTGGGCGGCGAAAGCCAACACATTCTGGCTAGTCTTATAAATGCCTTCGGGCAGATAGCCTAACCTACCTATGAACCTATTATGTGAAAATTGGATCATGTCTATCCTCACTACTAGAAATCCTCAAGGGAATTTTACCACCATTATTGTTTGTTCTTTCAATGGAACCTTTTGCTATATATATCAGAAACAAGCAAAATGTAGAAAGGCTTTCAAGTTAATAAGGACTATTGCCCTAAGATACAATTATTTGCTGATGATATGTTGTTAACGTTGGGTGATATTGATGGTTCTTTGCATAATGTTATAAATACCTTAAGCAAGTTTGAAAGAATTTCAGGGCTTAAATTTAATCATAGTAAATCCAAAGCATTACTGATTAACAAAAAGATCAACAAAAACCTAAGAGAGAATAGCCTGTTTAATTGGGAGAATGATGTATTAGAATATTTGGGTGTCACTATAAAGAGTACATTGAAAGAGTCTGTTAAACTAAACTACAATAATTTAATAACCACCATTAGTGAACTAATCAAAAGATGGAATTACATGTTCTTCACAATGGAGGATAGGTTCTCTTAAATTAAAATGATAATTTTACCTAAAATGTTTTACATACAGTCATTGATAATACCCCCTCCCAAAAACTTATTCATAAAATAGACTCCATGCTACTTAAATTTTTAAGGTTCCCCTTAAAACTTAGGATTGCATATAAATGGCACATTAGAGCTTGGAACAGTAATGGGATAGCATTCCCTAGCTTAGATCTTTATTCTAAATCAGGTATAATTAATGTAATATTACATTGGATCACACCTATCTATATATCTGGCTGGAAAATAACACATGAGATTCATATAACTGATGTCAGCACTATAGAAAATCAATTTAAGGAACAATACGGAATAAGTAGAGTTCATTGGCTTTTCCGTTAATTTTGTTTATTTAATAAGAGGTTTGATCATTTTTCTTGTGGCATTAATCAAATATTTAATAACTTTAAAAATATAATTGATTGCAATTACAATATTAAATAATTTCTATTTCTTATATTCTCTAAAGCATACTCCCCTGATTGCCTAGATTCTTTCAACATCAATGCGATGCAAAAATTAAAGGAAAATAACTTGATATTCTGGCATTAGTTTATTGAAAATAAGAGTATTAAACCACTAAACTCTCTTCTATGTAGTTTTGATAATAGTCAAGGCACTTGGTTGTTTATACACTCATTACGGCAGTTTATAGAAAACAAAATGAGAGTATGAATCAACCTAGTGACTGAATTGGGTCTATTTTATATGCGCCAATGCTTAGGTTGTCGAATACAACATGATCAACACCTATTCAGTGAACGCTTAAGTCATTGAAACCTCAGAACGCAGAAAAACACATCACTGAATAATTTTGCTTAGCCAACACCGTTCCACCCACTAACGAAAACAAAACAAACTTCCCACTACACCGCTCGCTACATACTACCCACCCAAACAAAATAAATAAACCACATACATACACTAACCTAAACCCTAATTCTAAACCAACACTAACCCTTGCATACATTACTTTCTATGCACTTACCTTAACCTGCACCCTAACTCTAAGGTCCATAACTATCGCACACTTACCTTAATAAACTATACCCAAACAAAATAAATAATCCACACACATACACTTAACCAAACCCTACTTCTAACCCTTACATACATTACTATCTATGCATTTACCTTAACCTGCACCCTAACCCTAAGGTCCATATCTTATCGCACACTTACCTTATGGAGCTACACAGCAGAAGGGCCGACTATGCCGAATCAGGATTTCAAATTTTGTGGTTTCCAGCGTTCGGTGTACTCGCAGTTCACTCATTAGGTGTCAGTCATGCTGTATTCGACAAACTAAGTGTTCATGCATATAATATAGACCCACTGAATCTATACCTAGTTTGATCTAGCTTTTTATTAGGTGTCTTCAAAAGACAGATGATCAAAAATTAAGTATCTCACATATCTATAAGATACTAAGAAAAGACACTCAACAGTTTTTTTGGATTCATCAGATATTTATTCTCCATTAATCTTTACATAGTAAAAATCTGAGTCAGACTTTAATTAAACTCTACGTATGGTACCTCTTCTTCATTATATTGGAGATTGTATACATGGAAATTTATGAATAGGAGTTTCTATACTCCACATAAAATAAATCTGATGAATCCAAAAAACTGTTATTAAAAATCTACGTATGGTACCTCTTCTCCATTATATTGGAGATTGCATACATGGAAATTTATGAATAGGAGTTTCTATACTCCACATAAAATAAATCTTATAGTCAAAAACAATGAAAGTAAATGTTGGAAATGTGATGAATTACTAGAGGCCAACTGGGTTCACATGTTCATTGAATGTAAAAATGTTGTTCAATACCGGAAAGACTTCAGATATTTTATAAATGTGTTATGGTCTGATAACTGTCAGATTTCTAACTTACTAATCCTTTTCAATGTTCCTATACCTAATGTAATACCTAAATCTCAGATTCAGTTACTCTGGTCAATTCTTGCAGTTGCCAGAAAAGTTACAAGATTTGATGTTTAAAGATTTTATTAATTTAGCAAAAGTTGTTTGTAAAAGAGAGCTGCAAACCAATTGTTATAGAACTCATAACATTACTCATAAAAAATAGCTTGTCAAAAATTGGAAAAACCTTTTGAACAAATACTGATAACTTCTCATGGATAAACTGTTTATCATGGATGAATGTAAATATTGCAAATAGTTTTGTTATTGTTTTATTGTATTTGTTATATGTACATTTGCATATGTTTATAATGAAAACAAAATAAAAATGTCTTTGAAAAAAATAAATCAGATAGGAGTAGTGTTAACCATAGTACTCTCTTTATCTTGCCTTACCTTTCAGTGCCTTTTTCCTGAGTTACATGGTATTGCAAAGGTGTCAAATGCACCCTCAGTTCCTCCTTTGTAAAGACAACCTTATAGTCCTTTTTCTTTCTGCAAGAACCTAGAAAGCCAAAGACAAGAAAAGTGAAAGAGTATGTAAGCTAAGCAGAAAGAGTTTTAGCTAAAATCCTGAAAAATTGCTTTGTCTGGCGGTGGCTGTACAGCTAGTATGGACACTTGTCGTTAGCTAGCCTAGACCAAGTTGGGAATGACAGTTGAACTGTTTCATGTAAACTTTCAAGTCAGAGTGAATCCTTCAAAAAGAGTCAGATAATTCCTCTGGAGCAGCTTTCCTGCATTACATATAGCATTTCCTCGCTAACATAGTAGACTCACCCAGCATTTCCTTTCTCTGTGTAATGTTCAGAATTAACAACTGCATCATCTGATATACACCACATGCAGTGTTGCTATTTTATATTACAGATTTAAAATTCTATGGAATATAATGTATTTATATAATGCCTTATTTATTTTCATTTGAGAACCACAACTCCTTGTGATATCATAACATTGGTTGGAGCAGACTTCCTGAACCAACTGACCTACCACATAATTATATTTAATGTGTAAAAGAACAGGATAGAACAGAAAAAAAACAAGTCTACTGTCTAACACACACTCCCATGAAAATGTTAACTGTTCTACAACTATGTATATTTCCATATTTAACATGCTCATAATTAAGTGATTTATATGTTACTGATGAATATTATGCAAAAAATAATGTGATGAGACAGAGAATTACATTGCCACTGTCCATTTATAATGCACTGTATTACTAATGCTGCTAGCTGTTAACCATTATGAAAGTATGCAATGTTTCCATATTTACATTAACATAATTAATGAACTGGACACTATACTTCAAGAAGCTTCTGAATTAAGAAAACCTTACAGAAAATGTACTACTGCTTGAATAACCTTCAATGAAATTGGATGGAGAATCCATCTTAAAGCAGTGTGAAGGGCACTGAGTAAGATGACGTCAGGAAAGCAGGCTCAGACATGATCACTGCAGATATGATCAAAATGTTATGTATGTTAGGGTAGAAATGGCTCCTGAGGATATTCATTACTATATGGAGAAAGCAGGATAGCCCAAACAATGGAGAATAAGTATTCTTGTGCCAGTGCATGAGAACAAAGGGGAAATTCATTACAGTGGGTAGTACAAATATATCAGACTTCTGTCACACTGCATGAAAGTGCTGGAGAGGGTGTTTAATAAATGAATAAACAGTAGTAGAATGCAACATGGGAGATAAGCAGTTTGGATTTAGACCAGGATACAGTACAACTGTTTGCAGAGAGGCTGCTTGTGGAAAAAAGGCTAGAGATGAGAAAAGAGTCCAACTGGGCATTCCTAGGTCACATGAAAGCTGATATGGGCAGTTCTGTGGTAGTTCAAAGTCCAGAAAACATTGATAGAATTAGTGCAGGATACATACAGGTATCCAATGGCAAACATACAGTTTTTGGACTCAAATAGTGGTTCACAGTGGGACTGTCAGTGCATCATTGCTCAGCTCTAAGTCCATTCCTGTTTATACTAGTAATGTACTACATTAGCAAACAGGTTGTGTGTGTGTGTGTGGGGGGGGGGGGTGAATCAAAAAGCTGCTGTATGCAGATGATGACCTTGAACAGGAACTTCAGCAAATGATAGGGGACTGGAGTGCAAAACATAAGGAAAAATGGGATGAAACTGAATACAAAAAAAGACAGTGATCAGGGCAGCAAATGGGGATATCAGAAGAAGCTTCTAACTGAGATACAAGGGAAAACAGTAGTGCATATAAACAGCTTCATATATCTGTTAGGTGTGGCTGAGGAGAAAGAAAGTTTGAATGAGGAGGTCACTGCTAGAATCAGAGGCACTGCAGCCACCCGGCACAAAGTTTCATAGATTTGCATGACTGAATAATATAAAAGAAACTGAAAAGTGTGGTGGACAAAGCAGTGGCATGAACAGTGTTTCTGTATGTTACAGAAGCAAATGCAGTCAAGACAGAGTCACTGAAGAAGCTTAAGGGGACCAACAGGAAGTGGGACAGATAAAGAACTGAGGACATCAGAGAAGAAACTAGTTTCAGTTGAAGAGAAGATCAAAGAGAATAGATTACAGTAATTCAGTCATTAGTGCAACAAAATAGAAGACAGTTTGATAAACCAGATTTAGGATAGACAAGTAGAACACAACAGGAAACAAGGATGTTCAGCCAAGAGACTGATGGATTGTGTGAGAAAAAAAACGAGACCTGCAGGCAGTCACATATCACATTTTCCGAAAACCCTTTTTTCTAACTATTCATTTAAAACTTAATAAAAGACCCCATTTTGACATATTTTAAGCTTTTTATACACACCATACCCTATACCATTATTGCGTGAAACCGATGCTTCTCTTAAAAGTTCAAGTACCACATTTATTTATTCCATTGTTATCATTTTTTGTAAACTATTCCTTGGTTTTGTGATTAACTTTTACTGAATTTCCTTCTCAAAAGCCACCATAAATATTTTCTACCTATTCCTTCACTGTTTCCGTTATCTCATTTTTGCTTATATTTCAGTTTTACTCTATAATTTTTCATTTCCATCATCAAACCATTATTGTCCTTAAATAATCACCCCAGGTATGATGACACCTTCTCCTTCTTTCTCTATTTTAAGTGCAACAATTGGAACAAACAGAGAGATACCTTACTAAAAGGATACAAGGCCTAAACAACATGTCCTATACTGACTGACTCAAAGCCCTGTCACTATACTCAGTATCCTACAGACTACTAAGAAGTGACCTGTGTCTAGCATACAAGGTATACTCCAGCCTGGTACTGATGGATTTACTGCACATCAGCAAGTCAAATGGCATCATAAATATTCAGTCTAGGGATCTAAACCTTTTCTGCAACATCAACAGACCAGTTTGAATGGACAGGTATACAGGTATACCTTGCAGAATGCTGCTCTGGAACAGACAACACATAAAAAAAGTTAATTTCTGTCCATATTCAGAGTAACTTGGATCTATGGATGGGAAACAGAAAATGTGCTCTTGGACTGCCCCTGTACTACTAATAGACAGAGGCAGCTCCTAAATGCTTTATCCCATGAAAAGGACCAGTTATTAGGGTTAATATAAAATTATCAACCAAGGGATGGTTAAAGCCAGTCCCTAACCAAATGGGACAAGTTCATTCAAGCACAAAAAGGGAAACTGGCTTGACTTACAATGGCCCACAAGGACAGCTAGCCTAGTACTTACCTATAAGTAATACCATTACTTAAAATGTATTCCTTCATTTTATTCTTATGCCTTTCATATATTTATTTTTCTCTATCAAAATAGCTCTATTACTATATTTCAAATTTTCCACTTACATATAACTACTCATACGTTTTTCTTTCTTTCATGCAGCTCCACATACAGATTCATCTTCTTATATTTTCTTTAACTGTTATCAACCTCTTTATCCATGACTTACAAAACTTCTTCATAGTTCCGTGATCTCTCTACAGTTGCTCCACTTCATTATTTAACTTCTCTTTATCTGTTAATCTGACTGTTAATGTCTTAATGCCATTTCCTTCATAAACAACATCTTCATTTTCCCCACCTTTACTCAGATTGCAGTATGATCAGAAACAAAACTGTCATAACAGTCCCTCCCTCTCTTTCTTTTATAACTTTTGAAGTTAAAAATAATAATCTATTACTGTATTACATAGCTCCACTTTTAAGTGTACATTCTCTTTGATCTCATTAAGTTTCCCTATACTATTCTCTTTACATCCTGACTAACATTCCTCTTCTTGTTTCTTGTGTAACAATTAAAATCCCCCATTATAATTATCCTATTTACTGTCACAAAAGACATACACTGTTAAAATAAATCATCCCATTCCTTCATATCCGTATAAACGTATAAACCAAATAGTAGTAATACAAATTTTATCCCACTTGATATCTTCTATGGTCCCTCTGCCTGCACTAACCATACACTTGTTCAACGCCTTCATTTTTTCACTCAAAAGAGAAATAACCCCTGAATATGTGTTCTGCCATGTTTCATGTAATATTGTTCCCTATTACTTCTCAATTTGCAATCTAATTCTGTGAACAATAGCATTTAAAATTGAACACCATTTATGCACTTATTCTCATTGCTTTAATAAAAAAAAAACTATTTGCATTCACTGAAATAACTCTTACATTGTGCTTTTCCTTTCCAAAAAATTGTGGGAAGATTTTTAAGCTTCCCTCTCTTAACCTTCACCCTCACTCCAATAATTTTTTTTCTTTATGCTTCTTCTGACATCCCCCTCCTCTTCCTCTTCTTGTATGCTAATGTTCCAAAGGATCAAAAATATTTTTCTTTCAACATCCAGTTCTTGTAATCCAATCATTTTTTCAAAATAAATTCATATTGGAAACCTACATTAATCTCACCCACCTTCAGCCACCAAAAATAATCCAAAAGTTATTAATTACAATCAGTATTTTCATAAGATGGAATTTTATTATATATTAACCACCATTTTTAAAGGAACTTTGTGGATTTTTCAGAATTTTGATTCCATATTTCTAAAATTAATCTTTTTGTGACTAAACTTACAAGTAATATTAGATTAGAAATGTCTTTAGATAAAAGAGTGATTTTTACATAAAATCTAAATGGAGAATTCACAATCAATACCTTTATCAGCAATGCAATGAAACAGTTTACAAGTCTTTAACTGCAAATGTAGACATCACAACTTGAACAAATATGGTACCATGTACCAATATGTTCACATCCATGCCAAAAGAGTGTCATTGTATACAACCAGGCCATTTTTGAAAGATAAGCCCATGCAATGATCTTCTGTTGGATAGTCTGATTTCTAAAAGATTGAATATGATGGCTGAAAATCTCCATAGTTTGAAAATACCTCCTTCCTCCAACATGAAATGATTAGTACTGATTCATTGTAAGACTTCACCAATAATCCTAATAGCTTTGATAAAGCCACTTTTTCTAAAAATAATAACTGGATACCTTACTGAACATGGAAAACTTATGAAATAACATTAGTAATGTTTCTTTTTTTATAATATTCAGTTTAAAGGGGTTGTATGTGTTGATTATTGAAAGAAATGTTTTGTATCAAAACAATAATTTAGAGAATGGAATCTGTCTAAACCATGCTGAGCTGTGTCAGATATCTTAAGCGGAAAGAAAACCAAAAAGACCAAAAAAATATTTTTTGAAAGATATGGCATATCTTGTATGTGTGTGTCGTGTGTCTTAGATGAAATAAAAATGTTATACCAGGAAGTTAATCATATTTGCTATAAGCTATTAATAAACAAAATATGATCGGGCATTGTTAAATTCCATTTAACTTAATATCTGAATAAAAGAAGATTGTCCTGGTTCTTTTATATCACAAGCATAGTTTGATTTATGTAATGTTAATATTTCCCAGGGTGATTCTTGGAGAACCATCTCTCCACAAATTGTGATCAAATTATCTTAATTTTTTGTAATAATCTTTTAAAGGAGGAACTAAAATATTCTTCAAAAAAAAAAGCCACTGTGGATACAGTTTGAAGTTAAAGAGATTAATTCTCCCAGCAAATTACAATTTTTAATTGTCCCATTTTCTATTTTGATTAGGTCTTCCACAGTACATAGCTGAGTATTTGAATATGAATATAACCACCCTAAAAAAAATAATTGGTAAACTTACATTAACTTTAATTCATGAAAGTTGATATTATAACCAGCAAAATCTTTTACATGCTGAAAAACAGAAATAATATAATATAATATAATATAATATAATATAATATAATAAAATATAATATAACATAATATAATATAATACAAAGAAACAATAACATTGTTTATTATTAACATGAAACCATCTAAGTATTGCCACCAATTTAATGGACTGATTATTTACAACCAAATAATTAATTTGGTTATATAATTCAATGCTTTTTAAAATACAATTGATGCCCATTAAAAAGAGAGTTTGGGACAGAGGGTAGTCTTACTGTGCACCTGAGTATTGATATAATACTGTAGAATGTGTTGAGTTAATATGAATAGAATATTTTGTTTTGTTAAATTGTAAAGAGAGGTGGGTAAATTGAATTTCTTGAGTATTAAAAATGGGTAATCTCTATTAATAGAGTCAAAAGCCTTCAGTGAGTCTAGATAACAAAAGGCCAATTCAACTGAAGCATTTTTTCTTCTTCTCATATAATTGAATAACTTGTAGAATTTATATTGTGGAAGACGTTTTCCAGAATGAAACTGAATGATTTGGATATGACTTGTTACAGATACTAAACACTACTATTGTATTACAAATTTTAGCTAGGATTTTGTAATCTTTATTTTAAAAGTGCAATGACTGTATAATTCACACAACAGATGCCATCAGTACCTTTTTTTATTAAAATAAGTTTAGAGAAGGAATAATACTGGTCAGGTACATTTTCAGAAAGTGACAAAGTTACCAGCTTTAGTAATTTTGGACTTAGTTACTCTAAAAAATGTTTGTATAATTCAGTAGGGAGGGAATCAAGTTCAGGAGCTTTATTTTTTGAAAATGAATTATTGGCATCTAAAAGTTACTCTACAGAGAAAAATGCCTTCAAACCAGTTCACAGAACAAGAGTAGTTTTGGATAAATTTTTCCATAACATCATTTGAATATGGATTGAAAGAAAAACTACTATAACAGTACTGTATATATTCTTGCCCTTGTTTCTAATTAAGTTAATATAATTATTATTTTTCTTATTCTCATTAGAATACCATCTTGAAAAGGATCCATGTCTCCACTCTATCATATTGCATTGTACCTATCTTATATCACACACTTTTGCCTAATTCTCTTAACATTTTTGACTAAAGCATTAACAATTTCTGTTCTTTTTGCAATATATTTTATAGAGTTAACTGTCAGTAACTTGTCTGGGATTTCTAACTGTGAAGTTAAATGTTATTTTTTTAATATTGCTTTCCTCTCCTTTAAAGCTAACAGAAATAAAATGTCAGTAATATAGACTTTAAAAGAGGCCCAAATAGAAATAAAAGGCAACTAGATTCATTTTATTCCCCAAAAAAAGACTTATAGCCAATTTAAACTCTTTTTTTTTAAAGTATATTATTCCAAAGGAGGATGAATTTTATATATATATATATATATATATATATATATATGGTTCCCATTCAGAAGCCTGAAACATCATAAGCCTGAAAATCAAAATCCTGAAACCAAAAGCCTGAAAATTCAGAATCCTGAAAATTCAAAATCCTGAAAGCCCAAAATCCTGAAAGACCAAAATCCTGAAACTCAAAATCCTGAAAACACAAAATAGACATACTGATGTCATTGTGGCTTTGCTATTGTTAGCCCTGTGGTGTTAGGTCATGCGTTGGGGTCAGGTAAGTGTGCGGTTGGTTTTATTTTAGGGTTAGGGGCGGTTTAAGTGAGTTAGGGTTAGGGCGCAGGTTAGGCATGTATGCAATAGTGACAAATATTGGGGTTAGGGGCAGTTTAAGTGAGTTAGGGTTAGGGCACGGGTCAGGTGAGTGTGCGATAGTGACGGACCTTAGGGTTAGGGTTAGGGTCAGGGTCAGTTGGTAGATATTAGTGTCTTTATAGTGACATATTAGCATTAATTGTGTTTTCAGGATTTTGAGTTTCAGGATTTTGGTCTTTCAGGATTTTGGGCTTTCAGGATTTTGAGTTTTCAGGATTCTGAATTTTCAGGCTTTTGGTTTCAGGATTTTGATTTTCAGGCTTATGATGTTTCAGGCTTCTGAATGGGAACTATATATATATATATATATATATATATATATATATATATATATAGTAGAAAATCTGCCATCAATGGGGTATGATCAGAAAGGATGCTGGGAGTATTGAAATTTTCCTTGGCTCTAGATGATTGTCACTGTTTGGGTGACACCCCAACTCTATGTGCAACAATAGGAACTAGCGGGTGTAGAAGGATAGATTCAAAACACAGAAAGGTTCTAGCCTGAATGACTTTTTGACGTGTTTGTTTTTTTACATCTAAATGAGTAAAGCCTTTATAAGATGAGAATATGAATTTTCAAAGTTGTGTGCACTTAAAGTTTTCTGCAAAATCATGCATGAGTTTAACAAAATTGATGCTGAAGTAATTTGTTAAAATTATTAAATGTGCATTTAAAATCTGTAATCCTCTACCTAATTCTAGCAAGAAACATTTGTAATGTACAAAGGGGGCATATAGATAACCAAATATAAACATATGATTTATATTTAAGGTTTATTAATATAATTCTGTTGTTTGTTTTAATAAATAAATAAATATCCAACTTCAAAATCATCAGTCAAAACAATAATAATAATAGTGACCTCTCTAGCTTTAATATCTTTTTAGCTGTTAAGTACTTTCTTAAAGTGTCTAACATTTAATAATACATTACATTTGATTGATGTAAAATGTATTTCTTGAAGTCAAATCACTTTTGTTTTGCATAAGTAATTTCAACATTTTTAACATTGGAAGTTAATACCATTAATATTTAATGAAATAATCTGCATAGAGTAATTGGGTTTATATTAGTTCATTGAAAGGTATTTTCAGTGAAAACCTCCTTGTCAACACATATTCAGTGAAAATCACTTGTGAGATTCACTGAATTTTCCAAGGCAATGAAAGAAATGCCCCACAGTTCAACTGAACCCACTACTAACTAAATTTTATCCACCAAAGTGAGGGCCTTCGCCCACCACACCCATCCTAACTATATATACCAACTCTGAGATCATGTTACAGTGGAGGAAAAAAGCAAAGTTGTGTAGTTGGTCAACTACTTCATTGCCCTTGGAAAATTCAGCAAATCGCAGAAGTGATTTTCGTTGAAAATGTGTCAATGAAAAAAAATGTCCATGGAAAATAAATTTCAGCATATTAATATAGACAAAAACTAATTATACCATGATATTATAGAAGAAAAAAAGAAACATAAGCTGTTGGAGCTGATCTCCCCCATCCTAGAGGTCAAGGCAAAAATGTCTAAAGCTTGTAATTCTTTAAAAGCTTCCTCAGACAATAAAAGGTTAAGGATAAGGCCTTAATTTTGCTTTTCAGTATGGCTGGGAAAATAAATCTTTTTTTTTTTTTTTTTTTTAACCATTTTGCCAGAGTTAGTTTCTTAATTTTCAGAATTCTTTTCTTTCTTTTTTTTTTGAACTTTTAAATCATGGCAAATTACATTTCAATTCCTTTCTTTATAAGTATTGTCAATTTTAGTCTCTTTCTATTTTTTTAATATGCATTACAGTACATGTTTTAACTTCCTTTCCAACCACTGCTGCATATGAAATCCCTTCATTTTCTTTAATTCCTGTAAATTCCACCTCCATTTCTGTCACACTCTCATTACTTTTATATACATCCCTGAACACATGATCCTCCATTTCTCTCCATAAAATCACTGACTCCTCTCCCCTCCAAGTTCATCTCTGTTTATCATCTGTATTAGTCCCTTGTCCTGTAATCCAGCTCCTGCAGCTATGTAATGCTACCTGTTTTATCCAGTTCTTTAGTATTGTAGCCCAAACATGTTTAGTTCTTTAAGTGCCTGAATAGCTATACCCATACATTTTTTTTTATTTTTACAACTAGTTCTAAATCATCCACATAAGAAAATATCACTAGTGAACAATATTTAGCTTCCTCTAATGCCCTATTTATATTAGAAACTACTGCATTCATAATTAATGCAAATAATATACTGCTTGCTGAACACCCCTGCTTAGTATCACTCTTTAATTCTATTGCCTTACTTAACCAACCATTTAATACTAATCTCACTTTATTCTTGCTATAAACTGATTTCAACACATTGATTATTTTATCACTTATGTTATATTCTCTCAAGATGTTCCATAATGCTTCATGCTGGATCTTGTCAAATAATTTTCTTCCATTGCCTACTAATATTTTCAATTCAGTTTCTCCTATTTATTACATTGTCAACCAATTCTCTTATTAACATTAATAGTTCTTGACTTGCTTTTTGTTTTATTCCAAATATTGTTTCGGTCAGTAATTTATTAGCCTTATTTATCATTCTTCTTTCTATTATTTTCATAAAGATTTTATAATCCACATTATTTAATACTAAGGGTCTCCATTTTTTTATGTCTGTTTTTCTCCCTTTGGATATAAATTTCATTGCTCCTATACATATTCTTTTGTCATTTACACCCTTTTCAAACCATTCATTCAATACCTTTGAAAAATTCTCCTTTTGCCAGTGTTGCATGTCCTTATACATTAAATATTCAAGTCTATCTAAACCTGTGGCAGCTTCTACATTTACAGTTTTCATAAATCTTTAAATTCTGTCATTGTAATCTTTTCCTCCATTCTCTTATTATCCTCATCAGTTATTCTTTTTAAGTTCCATCCTTTTTTCTTATAGTGTTGCCTATTGAAAAGGTTTTAAGAATATACCTCTTAACTGTCTGCATATTTTATTTTTGTGCACTATACATCCTTCCTCATTCCTTAACTTTGTTATTACTCATATTTTTTCTTTAACGATTTTACTTAGATATGGTGCTACTTCTTCCTTTCTTCCTTGTAAAAATATACTTGTTTAAATAACATTTCTTTTATTTTTTTCTTGGTTCATCTCATATAACATTCTTTTCTTTTTCTAGAAATTCGTCTTTATTATCGGGTCTATGTCAGAAAACCAAAAATGCAAACTCTCAAATGCTCACATGAGCAAATAATGAAAAACTCAAAATTGGTATTGTGGAGGACTGTGCCCCCACACCCCCCGCTAAATATATATTCCTACTCCGTGATCGCACTACAATGAGGCAAGGGCAAGTACTGCAATCCCAAAATACCACTTTCAAGTTTCTGATTATTCGCTCATGTGAGCGTTTGAGAGTTTGCGTTTTCGTCTTTCTGAAGTAGACCCTTATTATCTACTATACATCTAAAGACTTGATTACTGATTTCTTTATATTTGTCACTATCTTGTATTCTTTTTGTCCTTTGCCATTCTAATATCTCTTTTTATATTTTTCTTTTAAACTGATCCACCAGCTTGTCCAGACTTTATAAAATCCTCTCATGTTTATATGATCTAGTCATAACCGATGCATTATTTCCTTTACTTACTCATATAGGTCTGATTCATTCATTTTTAAACCTCTTCCTAGTCTTATGTAACCTATTCTTTCTTGAATTTCTATCCATATTGCTGTGTGATCTGAGAAACCTGTAATTTTGACTCCTTGATGTAATATATTTAAGCTCTATGGTACTATAAAGTAATCAGTTTCAGTCCTAAGATTACTCCTTCTGTATGCTATTTCACAGAAACAGTTTACATCTTTTAACCATATCAGAAATAACTGTAACATTCGCCCCTACTTTTTGCCTATGTCTTAGATCACAATTAAAGTCTCCCACTGGTATTATTTGCATATTTACATTTACATAATCAAATATTATAATTTATCAAAGTCTCATCTCTTTCAACAAGGTTTCAGACTACACCACAAAACTGATGTTGTCCTTCATAGATTCATAGGTTTATTGGTTTGGAAAACCATCTCAAAGTTTACTGGACTCAAATGAGTTAGATGCCTTGCATCCCATGCTGGAAATTGTTGGTGCCCATGTAAACATTTGGTTACTTTTAGAAGGTATCAAATGAAGGGCTGAGTTTAAATGAGAAGGGAGTATATTCCATAAGTTTGGGATTCTTTGAGATATGACATTATCATTTTTCACAGTATAGTTGATAGTGTCTTCATGTGTTTGGGTGACCAGAGGGAGTGATAACCAACAGTTTTAAAATAGTAAAGTTCCTTTAATACTCTATATGTGGGCACTGCTCTCGGCAAAGAACACAATACATTGGAATGAGTTAGTTGTCATCTTGACTAAGGCTAGAAATTTGGGTTACTTCTGGAAGGATTTTAACATTGTTTGTCCTCCTGAAACCTGGTTTGGGGTAGCTGTAGTCCCCCAGCATCACCTCAAAAAACAATACCAAGTTATAAATGGAGGCAAAAAGGACACAAAGATTTTTGCTGGACCACTTTTTCTTCTCTGTTTTTGTTAATCAAATGAAATGTCACAGCAGGATTATATAATGTATAATGCCAATGACTCTGCTGTCCTCTTTGTTTGTGTTACTTCTAATCTGCAAATTCTGGTTACATTCACTTTAGTCATTTCTCAGCTGTAATTAGTTCTCGCTTGATAATTTCAAGATGAAATCAATGTTTTTACATGACAGAGTTATGAACCTACTACTATAGGCACATTTCTTCAAGCAAGCTTCAGTCTCTCGCGATCTCAGACAACACATCCATTACATATATAGTCAAGCTTTTTTCGTTATAGACAATCAGTTGTGATTTGACAAAGTATCTATGTTATGGCCAGAAGTAATCAGGAGCTTGAAAGGCATTAATTTTCTCTCCCATAAGGAAAGAGCAGCTACTTCAATTGATTACTTACTTCTCTATCTCTTCTGAGGTCAACACTTTTACTAACTTGTCTACAATCTGTGCTTTTGCATAAGCTTAAACTAGTATACAACAGTATTGTGAGATTTGTATATGGTCTTCGAGGCAGGACTCACCATTATTTTATATTCTTCAGCTTAAAATGATTGGAGTTCATCCTTGGACTGTTTTTATCCAGTTCATGTTTGATTACAAATGTAATACTTTTACCCTTCCCTAGCAATATAATTGTTTTGCACAAAATAGAATATACATTCAGCTCACTAATTTGACAATGGGATATATTAGTGTTTCTTAAAATGCTTTGCAAAACAACTCAGCCACTGTTGAAAAGTTTCTGGTCTCTCTCAGTTTATTTTCCACATGGCATGCAGATCTTGTAGCTAGTCATTATCATGTTTACTTACATGGGCAACTGTTGCTCTACATCAATAGTCAATTTCTCCCTGGTTAGATCCGACCACAAACTAATCACCATGGAAATCCACATCTCACCCACATCCCCGCAAAGGTATCCATCATGAAAAACTATTCCAAAGCTTTGGACTCCTAAAAACAGAGGTGGCTAAATTCACGGCACCCATGGCAATGGAAAATAGATGCATGACTGCCGAATCATACACCAATGCACTGTACAAACACGTACATAAATGCATGGAACTAGTCATATCCAGTGAACCAAGATGCTCTCCTCCAAAAAAAGGAAACCAGTCTGGTGGTCCCCTGCCATTAATAAACTTTACAACAGAAGGAAGAAACTGTTGTAGAAAAGGGTGAAGTCCCAAGACTGGAAAAATTCCCTTATTAGCCTCAACAATATGTTGAGATCCTTCATCAAAACCTCCAAAGCCAGCTATGAAGGCAGAATTGCAACAGACACTAAAAACAACCACAAAGCCTTCTATAGTTATATAAAAAATCTCCATAGCAATACCCAGATTTGTTCTGCTTTACTGCACAATGGTACCTTCTATACTGAGCCAACAGATAATGCCAACATATTGGCCGACAGATTCAATGCCAACTTTACCCCCCCCCCCCCAAAGGACCAATCTCAATACCAGAAGAATGCCAGATACCAACATTACTGCAGCACAGGTTAAAGCTGCATTGTCTAAGGCCAAGAATACAACTTCCATGGGACCTGACAATATCCCTGGCTGTGTTCTACATGAATTACAAAGTGAACTGGCACCACATCTGTGTGCTCTGTTCACTCACAGCCACATCTCAGGCTTTGCCTCTACCAAATGGTGCACTGCTACAGTCATCCCTCTCCATAAAGGAGGAGCGACTACAGACCCTGGAAATTATTGCCCCATTAGCCTGACGAGTCTGATATGTAAGGCTATGGAGCACATCATCATGGACCTAATTAACAAGGATATAAGGAAACTCCAAACTCCAGATCCCTCACAATTTGGTTTTGTGAAAGGTAGATCATGCCTGCTCAACCTGGTTGACTTCTTTGAATCAGTCACCAGAGCTGTGGATGAAGGTAAGGCAATTCATACAGCCTACCTCAATCTGGTCAAGGCCTTTGATACTATTCCTCACTCAGGAATTATTGATAACTCAGCAAACTAGGCATCAACCCCCTATATCATTAGGTGGGTTGCAAACTGGCTCACAGGTAGAACCAACAATGTGAAAGTAGCGGACTCCAAGTCAGACTGCTGACCAGTCATGAGTGGAGTCCCACAGGGATCGGTTCTGGGTCCTCCCCTGTTTGGCATCTACGTCTTAGAAGTCCAGGCCAACACGGAGGGACTCTGGCTGACCAAATTTGCAGATGACTGCAAGCTGGGAGCCATTATTAACTCCCCAAGTGATGCAGACTTCTGGTGTCAAAATCATGGCCTTAAGCTTAATGCCAAAAAATTTGTCATCATCCCCTTTGGGAAAAACTCAGTTCCTACTAATTACCACATCAATGGGAGCCCACTGAACACTGAAGGCATTATAAGAGATGTGTGGTCACAGGTTGACAGTAACCTCTCCTTCAATCACCACATTGCCACTGTGGAAGAAAGAGGTCATCATTTCTCTCTACTCTTCCCTCATTAGACCAGTCATAAAGTATAATGCCCCATTTGGCATGTAGCTCACTAGACACCTGCAACAGCTGGACAGGCCACAAAAGTACCTCATGAAGAGGATCCTAGGCCTTAAACACATGTCCTACATGGATAGATTCAAAAAACTCCAGCTATTCTCTGTCTCATATCGTCTGCTAAGAGGCTTGACCTGGTTGACTTGCTTGGCTTGACTTACACAACCAAGTCTGACCCAGCTCTGTTAGAAATGCTACATCTAAAGAAATCCCAATCTCTCCACACCACATGCTCCAGAGACCTCAACCTCATTACCACAATCAACAGAACATGCTGGAGGGACAGGTTCATAACCCGGAGACTACCCATACTCTAGAATTCCCATACATGTAAAGCAGAGCACCTCACTAGCCCTCTTCAAGTGAAATTTTGATGAGTGGATGGGAAATAGAAAGTTCACTCTGGGATCACTCCAGTGGCTCTACTTGATAGAGGCACTGGGAACTAATGATAGGCAGCATAATGCCAGGTCACTTCTATGGGCTAGGCTTGTAAAGGCCCCAGGGCCATTAGCCTAGTACACACCTATGAACCTTTGACCCAATGTTTAAATCTATGCATTCTATATACTACATCCTCCTTTTTTCAAGTTACAAAGTACAGACTTCCTTGCCACTGACTGATGGCTGTTTGAGGGGCTCTAATCACACTTTCTCAAAATGACTCTTGCTTTCATTATAATGGAGGTAGTAAGGAAGGCACCACTGTTTATGCAAGAATGCAGAATGCTGTTCTGGGGATTTTCTCCTTTTGCATTTATGTAGCTGCTGAGTCTGTATATGTAAATAAAGGGGTGTGGAGGCACAGGCCTTCAAATGGAGAAGTAGGGGGACTTTTTTCATTCAGGAACAACGTTGTAATACTGCAGTGATAGTTTAGACGGATTGCATTCTCAGTCAGTTGTGATTTAAGTAATTTGGGATGTGATTCTGCCTTGGTATATCACAGAGAAAGCTACAATATACAGATATATTTTATGTGATTTCTATCTGGCAGCACATATCTTATAATAAAGTTTTTTAAAACTAACAACTCTGTGCTAAGCATATCTTGGATGTTTAACTTCAAAATCAAAGTCAAACCATATTCACATCAATAAATGAAACTTTTCAGTTTTTACTATCACGATTAACTCCCAAACTCTACATGTATTTATATGGTGGTGGAATACAGAACTGCCCTCTTCTCTCTGGATACCTTATGTTTTCTGAGACAGTTTTTACTGTGCTACTGCTCTTTAGAGACATAAGATTAAAAGCCTCTCACTGCAACTCTTGACAGTCACAACTCTCAGTCTATTTCCTTAGGACAGTACCAGATGTGTCACTTCTGCTAGATATTTTCCTTGGATTTTAATATACTTGTCTTGCACAAGCTTCTATGACTTGGCAGCTTTCCATCTTTCCCATGAATAACACAGGACCTTAGCTTGGTTACTTGACTACTTCATATTCAGCCTGTATACATTTCCTTGGTTATGGCATTCTTATTCTGTCTCCTGCTTGATAATTTACTAGTGTATTATAGTCTCTATCATAATTTTTTTTGTCTTTGTTGATTTTTTTCCAGCATTACCTTTACTTTTGATTGATTTGAGTTGTTACTGACATATTTAAAGCAGGTAATTTTCTTTCCTGTCTTCTGCCTATTAACAATTGAGGGTGTAAGAGACAAGAGTACTGCAAAATTGACAAGATTCTTCCCATTTTTGCTGCAACTCTTTCTCATGAAATTCTTCGGTGTTTGCATAGGTCTGTCCACCCATCACAGTGTATAGTGTGAGCTGCACTTTATCTGTCTGATTTTTTACCTGCAGATAAATGTCTGAATTTTTGGATTCTGTGTTGTAGATTATTGTTAGATATGACAATATCAGATACAGAGGTGCTGTTGAAGACTTGGAGGAGCAAAGGGTGAGAGAGGGACTTAGGGATCTAAAAAGGGCAATTTTTTAAACTATTTACTACCACAACATAGGTTCACTTGGAGGACATTTTAAGCTTAGCCAATTTCCCTTTTGGTGCTTGAATTAACATTTCCTGATTGGTCTTACCTATCCCATGGCCGATAATTGTATATTAGCCCTAGTGAGAATAAATGTGATCGTATTACAGATAATCTGAGGGGACCCATGTAAGGTATGCAGCATTTAGGAATTGCCTCTATCCATTAGTGGTATGAGGGTCTATCCTGGAGTACATTTTCTATTACCCATCCTTAGATCCAAGTTGCATTTGAATGTGGACAGGGATGAGCTTTGTTTTACTTGAATGGATAGTCTGTTCTGGAACGGTGATAGCCTCTGTGATATATAGCCATCTCTCCACAACATTCAGTTTATATACCTGGACTGAGTATTTCTGATTTTCTGATGTTCAGTAGGTCCATCTGTATTAGGTTGGAGGATGTCTTGTATGACAGACACGTCACCTCTAAGCACTCTGTAGGATGCTGAATATAATGATAAATCTTTGAAGTGATCCATGCAAGACCTATTGTTTAGGACTTGTATCCTTTTAGTACGGTATCTCTGTGGGTATTCCAATTATTGCATGGGTCTGGACAGATAAAGGCCAAAGTGGGCATTATACAAAATGATTGACTTAATGAGGACTTTGTAAATAACATCTCTAGAGCTAGTCAAAATCAATTTGTTTGTAAGCTGTGCATTATAGAAATACTTTCTTATGACTCTGGGCACATGTTGCTCAAAAGTTAGGTCACTGTACACACAAGTTCCCAAATGACAAACAACTGGATCAGTTCTCAGGGGGCATTGTCAATTTGGCAGTTCCCTGGAATAGATGACTTCCCAAAGGAAACAGTAATGTATGTCTTGGAGTTTAGTTTCAATTCATGATTCTGGCACCAGTTATTGTTTAGGACAAACATTCCTGCATGATGGCTAAGTCATTTGGGGATTCAAGAACTGCTCCTAGTTTGAAGTCATCTCAAACTTAGTTGGCCAAAGCCTTTTGATATTTCCTTCTACCTTTGAGATGTATATGCCAAACAGAAAAAGTTTCACCACCGAACCCTGGGGGACTCCATTGGTGACTGGTCTCTTTCCCTATTTTGATCTCTTGCATCCTCTGAGCAAGCATACATGTATGCATTCTTTGATTCACCTTCCTAATTGTATTAACCTGATTGTATTAAATTATATTCCTTGTATAATACAGTACCACTTGTTAGAATGTGTTTAAAATTTGTAGTTTGGAACAGTCTTCTAGTAAGCAATGAAACAAAATGTATGACCCAATAATGACAAAACTACCCATTTCAGAAAATTTCAACCATATAAGGCCACTCAAACTTCTGTCATTACAATCCAACAATATCAGTAAATATGCAAAAATCTCTGCAGAAGTAAGTCATCTAAATAATTCCACATTAAAGGGATCTGTAACTAATGAAGAGGTTGCTGCTTGCAAACAACTTTATATTTCATTGTTTCATCTACAAATAAAGTGCCTATTGCCCTTGAAGAATAAATTGCCTATGCTACATTAAAAAAAATGATAATGTAGTAATTTTGCAATGGGAAACGGATGGCAAACTGATAACAGAAACATAGTTACCAGGTAACCCCTCCAAAGGAGGACATTCATAGGACTGCAGCATCCACTCCCTTTAAAGTACATCACAGTACATTATAAGTGATCCATCTGCATACTGTGGGAGTAGAACCCACAGCCTTCTGCATCAAAAGCAAGTATACTACCTGTTGTGCTACTAACAATGCAAACAGCTTAGCATAAGTAGCACTAAACTTGTCTTACCCTGAAGCTCTCAGCTCTTTGTAATATCTCCTTGACACTCAACTAAATCTCTCAACTTTGCAGCACAAGAAATCTGGAAAAAGTCAAAATTTATTTGGGGGGGGGCAAAGGCACAAAACCAGGGGCACATTTTAAATATTGCTTGTATAATCTTAGAAAGTTGCTAAAATAGTGTTTTGTGTTACCATGTATTTTCTGTAAGATAGGAAGACTAAAACTTAAAGGGCAATCATTATTTAGTGAATTCAATTCTCACTGATTTGCCAGAAAACCAAATCTTTTAACAGGAACAGACCAAAAGAATGAGTCAAATATTCTGTGAAAATTTGGACAGTTGAGAGCTATGGACTCAACTCCCTGAATCACAAGTGGTGGTATGGGGAGAGAATTCAGGCTCTTGTTTGAGCCTGAGTAACACTAACCACCAGGTATACCTAACTGGGGCATTTTACACACACGCGCACACACACACACACACACACACACACAAGCAGCTAACTTGCACATAAAAGAACAAAACTCTCCTTACCAGCATGACTCTGGCTCTGTCAGCACCAACAGAACAGTGGTAGCATAACTCATGTAACACAGAGCAATAAGAGAATAAGAACAGCTAGTTTAGTTAGTTTAACGTCCGCGCGCGAATCCACATTACCGTGAAAACTCCACTTCATGAATTTTTTTTCGACAGGTCTTACAGCTGCCTGGCTCTATGGTTCCGGCACCCATGATCAGATATCCCTTTCATCAATAATATAAACTTTAAACCTTTAGTCACCCATTTACCTGTTATCTCCATCACTTTGATTATTTTGGGGGAACTTTAAATAATAACCTACACATATACAATATGTAACTTGTTTGAAATGGAACATATATGTGCACATTTTGCTGTCTAGACACCTTGGTACTGCACCATCTCTTTCTTTGGATGGTACAACACTGCATTCCTTGCTTCTTCTTTGCAGTTTATTATTCTCAGATGCAATTCATGCATCCTTTTAATTATTTGTCTTATCAGCTGATTGGAAACTATTATTGTGTCAGTTTTAAACAATAAATCCAGGACAGAGTATATTTCTTCCTTGACAAATAAGATTTTATTGATTTTTGCTCAAGCAATCTTCAGTTTGTTACTTATTTCACTAACTGAATTTCAGCATCAGCATCAATGCATCTCTGCAATTCTTTTTACCTTTCTTTCTGCCAATGTTAAGAAAAGAATTATACAAAGAATCTTTAGTTTATCATGAGGCAGTTCTTAATGCTTAATGCATCACCAGTAAATATACATTACTCAACATATCTCTGTGTGTAGCTCCTTGCATGGTCTATTGTTAATGTTCACTAACATTAATTACTTAATAACATCCTCTGCAGTCTCAGAAATGCATTTTACAAATACTTTCCAAATATTTTGTGGTGAATCTTTTAGTTTATCTTTAACTAAACTTCTTTACTACAGGCATTTTCAGGGAATTTCTCAAGTTAATTTTTATATGAATATTTTCCTTTAGTACATCTATAAATGTTTCAACTCATGAGCAGTTTATCTACACTTTTCTAAGATCACAGCTCCTATATCATTCTGAAAGGCATCTGCTTACAACTGATTTATTCATGACATAGCATTTTTTATTTTAATACTGGTGCCTTTGCAATTACTTTCTTGGGCACTTTAAAGCTAGTTGCTTGCTCATAGCCCCATTACAAAGTTATAGCTTTCGCTAACAGCCTTCATAGAGGCATAATTATCTCAGACATATTAGATGCAGATGTTGCAAGTTACTGTGTCATTCTTAGTAATGCCTGTAGTTATGTATTTGTGTGTTTTATCTTTGGGATCTGCATATGTTTTTTTCAATATATTGCTTTAATCCTTATAATGTTGAAAAACAGGTGCCCAGTAGGAGTGTAGCTGGAATAAAGAAGCTGAACCACGACAAAGTAAAATCTTTTTTAATACAGAATGGTGAGTGCTTTCGCAATGGTAACCATTGCCTCATCAGACAGTTCATTCAAACAGCAACAGCACTTAAATACTTTAATTCATTACTAGAACAACCAATCCTACCACTCAAAATTAATTCAGCACTCAGAAATCAATTCATTACTATGGTTACATTTTGCCCTTAGTTAATTGCTGAAGTTAGAAAAATTCTGTTTAAAAACCACATACACAAAATGTAAAGACAAGGACATGTGAATAAATATAAATAAAATACACATAAAATCAATGAATAAATACATATACTCATGTTCCCCATTTAGTAACTACTTATGTGCATAAATATAAACATATATATATAAAAAATATAAAAGTATAAGCAGTATACACACAACAGCTAATGAATGCATATATTCTGCCTAATAAATGCACGTTGCCCACCTAATAAATACATATGCTTTAATACATACATCTCAACAAATGCTTGTCTTTAATGTTATCTATGCTAAAAACAGCTCAAGAAATGCTGTCATATTGACCCAAAGCCCTGCATGTGTTTATGTGGTTTTCTCTTATTAAAATGGTATTATTATTTTATTTTAACTATCTAGATTTTTAGCACTGGCTGCAATAGAACACTGTCGTTCAAACCCAAACCTCTGTGTGCTCCTAAATGCAAAATCCATTTTACTTCCATATTTTCAGTAGTATTGACTATGTCCCCCATCCTATTGCTGGCATTCTGGATGTGTAAAACCTGAAACAAAAATATCCAATGTATGCTTAGCCAAAGCACTATACAGTTGCCCTTTTCTAGTGCAGTAAAGGTGGTCCCTTATCCGTTCCCTAAGGTGATGGTTAGTTTTGCCAACATAAAAATGGAAACATGTTGTGCAGTGAACTACATACACTACATTCTTAGTACTGCAATCAGCAGAATTCCTTAGCTCCCATAGATGCCCTGTTTCAGGGTGCTTAAAAAAACTTGTTTCATCTATATAAATGCGCTGTGTACATTTTCCACATCTATGGGTACCATTCACTGTGTTATCCATCAGAACAGATGTCCTAGGATAGCAAAGCTGCTGTTTCAGATTTTTCTTATTTCTAAATGCAAAACGTGGTTGTCCACCTACTATGTTGGTAGTATCCTCATCTACTAACAACATATGCCAATGTTGTCTTATGATGGTTTCAAACCTTTTCACATCCTTTGTATATGGTAAAACCATCGGAATGTATGGTAATGCACTATTCCTAATACCTACCCTGTCACTACCTACTCTATCAGAGTAGTAAGGCTTAGCTTTACCTTTTCTTTCCTTGTGTACATTATGGTACACCTTATCAGTTTCATGTTCACTATACCCCCTGTTAATGAAACCTGTTCTTAGCTTAGTTAACTCATTTCTATACACTTCTTCTTGACAACATAGGAGAGATTTTCTCATTGCCTGACCTCTGATTACATTAGGAAAAATCCTAGGATTATACATACTGTTTCTGTGTAGAAAAGGTGGTCTGTAACATTGTTTCCTATGTAATTTCGTAGACCATTGATCATTTTCTCTGTATATAGTAATGTCCAGGAAGTCCAAACTCATCTCAGAACAGTTCATTGTAAACTTTAGAAAGTCACTGGTAGTGTTTAGGTATGCATACAGGGAATTAAATTGTTCACCATCACATTTCCAAAAAATAAAAAGATCATCTATGAAACACCTATAAAAGGCTATTTGGGGGATTACCTAATAGATGTTCATATTTCCAGTTAACCATAACCAGGTTTGCATATGTGTTTGCATGACTTGTGCCCATGGCAACCCCTTACAACTGCTTGTAGCATATGCCGTTGAACATAAATATGTTGCGCTCTAGTACCAATTCTAGTAACATACAGAGAAAGTCTATCTTAGTATTAGAGAACTTTCCTTGCCTTATCAACACTGATTTCCAGAATGCCAGCAATAGGATGGGGGACATAGTCAATACTACTGAAAATATGGAAGTAAAATGGATTTTGCGTTTAGGAGCACACAGAGGTTTGGGTTTGAACTACAGTGTTCCATTGAAGACAGTGCTAAAATCTAGAAGGTTAAAATAAAATAATAATATCATTTTAATAAGAGAAGACCACATAAACACATGCAGGGCTTTGGGTCAATATGACAGTATTTCTTGAGCTGTTTTTAGCATAGATAACATTAAAGACAAGCATTTGTTGAGATGTATGTATTAAAGCATATGTATTTACTAGGTGGGCAACATGTGCATTTATTAGGCAGAATATATGCATTCATTAAGCTGTTGAGTGTGTACTGCTTATCCTTTTATATTTTATATATATATATATATATATATATGTTTATATTTATGCACATAAGTAGTTACTAAATGGGGGACATGCGTATATGTATTTATTCATTGATTTTATATGCATTTTATTTATATTTATTCACATGTCCTTGTCTTTACATTTTGTGTATGTGGTTTCTAAGCAGAATTTTTCTAACTTCAGCAATTAACTAAAGGCAAAACTTAACCATAGTAATTAATTGATTGCTGAATGCTGAATTAATTTTGAGTGGTAGGATTGGTTGTTCTAGTAATGAATTAAAGTATTTAAGTGCTGTTGCTGTTTGACTGAACTGTCTAATAAAGCAATCGTTACCATTGCGAAAGCACTCACCATTCTGTATTAAAAAAGAAGATTTTACTTTGTCGTGGTTTAGCTTCTTTATTCCAGCTACCTTCCTACTGGGCACCTGTGTTTCAACATTTTCAACTTCTGGGCTGGTTTGGATTTATTTGTTAATCCTTATAATGTTAAAATATGGCACATTTCAGTCTTGTCGCTCTTATTTACATTTCGTACACAACTCAGAATTGTGTTTTATTAATACTTTAGCAAATGTATCTGCCTCTTAGCATACTTTTCCTGTGTCTGTACACCATTAACAGATCATTTATGTAATATGCAATTGTCTGTTAGAGTACCTCTGCAGCTGATTTAATATTGAAATGAAGTCTAAAGAATCTGTACCTTCCTCATAGCATACTTTCTATAGATATATATAAGTATTTCAAGTAGACATGAGATAAAGTGTAAAGGTTGACTAAGGATGTTGAGAGGTGGTAGGTAGAGATGTTATGTACAGAGTAAGTATGGAGAAGAGGTGATGGGTAATAAGAGATAAGAGAGATGGGAAAGAAAACACATAGTTAAGAGGATATGTATGATGTCATTTAGATAGTGGGAAAGTAAAAGTAGTAATAGAGGGGTGTGATAATGTGAGGTATTGCCAGCTATGCCAGGAAAAGTAGAGCAGCAGATGTGTAACATATGCCAGCACAGCTAGCTGGAATTTAGTAAATAATTATATTTTATTTGCATATCAGATTGATTTGTACAGATGCTTATGTTGAAAATGTATTTCTAAAGTTGTTTGTGTTAAAAATGTATCAACAGTGTGCCCTGCTGGAAAGAAAAAGAAATATAACTGTTGATGTGTATATATTGTAAAAGAGGATACTGGAAGAGAAGCTGTTAATCTCAATCCACCCGACTTTGGAAAACAAAAATTAAATTACTGGACCTAGGCCATAAAGATGTTATCACACAGTTTTGAATGAATCCAGAGATGCAATGTCTGAAAGAAGCATGGTTTGTTTGTCTTTGCAGGAGAAGTAGAAGTTTGGAATTGTTTTATAACTTCCAGAAGCTGCACCAGATTTGAGCAATGCTCTCCTGTGCATTATTGACATGTAGGTGCTAAATCCTGGCAATTTCTAGTAATGGGGGTTGCAAGGGAACCAGAAGTCAGATGACCAGATGTATGTGATGTCATTCTCCTGTAGAGGAGACTGAAGTCTCAGCAGCAGTATGTTTCTTGGAACCTGACATAGAAGGATCACTCACCTACTTCATCTTGCCTTTCTCTGTTAAGTAAGTAGGAAAGTACAGTTGTGTACACACCATAAATGTAGATGTTCGAGTGTATTCACTTTTGCAGTCATCACCTGTGGGTTATCCCTGCTGTGGTAGCCCTCAGCCTGCCCGAATACCAGAGTCAATGTTTTTCTGCCTTGGCTGCAGTTGCCTGTAGTCTGATGTCAGGTCATCAGGGCTATAAAGCAAGGCATTTTTTCTTGCCCTAACTAATCAGAAGCACAAGGAAATAAGGTAAAGTGGTCCTGGTGGCTAAAAGCCACCATGGGAAGCTTATGTATCCCTAGGGAAAGAGGATATAAGGGGGATGGAGGGAGGGAAACCAGGACTGCAACAGTGAATACATTCGAACATCTACATTTATGGTAAGTGTACACAACTGTACTATGTACTTCGTGTTTCACTGTTGCAGTCATCACCTGTGGGAGGATTCCCAAAGCTGAGGAGAGGGGTGGAAGGATAGGTCAGAGCCCTAGGCATAGGTCAGTCAGCCCTGCAGAACTGCTGAGGTAAACCCTGCCCTAGACTTAGAAAAAAGAGTTAGGTGGTAATGCTTTGTAAAGGTATGGACAGAGGTCCAGGTGGCAGCTTCCAAGATGTCCCTGGTGGGGACTCCTCTGAGGAAGGCTGTGGAAGTGGAGGCTGCCCTAGTGGAATGGGTATGAATAGACTTGGGGGGGATTTCCCATGTAGTCTGAAACAGAAATGGATACAGTGTGATGTCCATTTGGAAATGGTTTGCTTGGAAATGGGCTTCGCCTCTGCCCCTGGGGCAAAACTGACATGAAACTTGTCTGCTTTTCTGAAGGGCTTAGTGCAGTCCATGTAGCATCTGAGTTGTCTGTGCAATCTAGTGAGTGCAGAATTCTTTCCTCCTCGTTTTGAGGGTTGGGAAAGAAGGTGGGTAGATGTATGGCCTGGTTGAGGGTCACATCAGATACCACCTTGGGCATAAAGGAGGTGTTAATCCTCAGGGAGACCCTGTCTGCATGGAAAATGATGAAGGGCTCAACAGCCATGAGTGCCTGAAGTTCTGAAACCCTTCTGGCTGAGGTGATAGCTAATAGGAAAGCAGTCTTCCAGGAGAGGGATTTCAATTCTGTTGAAGCAGCAGGTTCGAATGGAGGTAAGGTTAGTTTTTCTAAAACATAATTCAGGTCCCAGGCTGGCAGTTGAGGCATTCTGGGAAGTCTGATATTAGAAGCCTCTCTGAGGAATTGCTTAATCAAAGGATTTGAGGAGAGGGGTAGGTCTGAGTCAAAATGAGCTGAAATGGCTGAGGCATGCATTTTAATAGAAGAGAAGGAGGGGCCACTATTGAGTAACTTGGCTAGGTAGTCCAAGATAAGAGGAATTGAAGGATGTGGGGTACTGGCCTCTCTGGACTGGCTGCAGGAGCAGAATCTTTTCCATTTCCCTGTGCAAGATTTTCTGTGCTGGGCCTTCCAGCCTCTGTGATAATGTCTAGGACCTATTTGCTTAACAGGGACCCCTTGTTTGCTTTTAAAGTATTAGCCATGGTGAAAGATTGAGAGTCTGCAAGTCTGGGTGCAGTATTTCCCATCCCACCTGGGTCAAGAGGTTTGAGATCAGGGGAAGCTGCCTGGGGGGCTGTAAAGTCAAGGTGCACAGTAAGGGGTACCAATGCTGTCTGGGCCAATCTGGAGCAATGAGGATGGCCTCTGGTCCCTCCTCCCTTATTTTGATCAGTACCTTGGGAATAAGAGGAAGAGGAGGGAAAGCGTACACAAAGAGGGAGTCCCAAGGGAAGGTCAAGGCATCCACCTTCCAAGCTAGGTGGTGATACTCCCTGGTGCAGAATTCTTTCAGCTGGTGGTTAAGGTGCAAAGCAAAGAGATCCACCTCGGGAGTCCCCCACTCCTGAGTGATTTGCAGAAAGATTTTTCTGTGGATCTGCCATTCATGGGGGTCCAGTAAGTTTCTGCTTAGGCGGTCTGCCAGGGTGTTGTTGACCCCGGTAGGTATTGGGCAATTAGGTGTAGACCCATGGAGGCAGCTGTCAGCCAGAGGTTCATGGCTAGCCTGCACAGAGGGTAAGATTGGGTCCTCCCCATTTTTTTATATATCACATTACTGTGGTGTTGTCTGTTTTTATAAGGAGAACCCCTGGCCTCAGATGGGGTTTGAAGGATGCAGAGCCTTTTGTACTGCTATCATTTCTTTCTGATTGATGTATAAGGAAAGGTGCTGGGCATCCCAAAGACCTTGGGTGCACCTGCCTGCTAGGTGAGCACCCAAAGCAATGTCTGAAGCATCGTGGTGATGTTCTGGCCAGTAGAACGGATGATGAAGGGCCCTTATACATGGGATCAGAGGGAGAGAGGTCTCTGGAGACTGAGAGTACTGACACAAAAGGTTCTTTAGATACCACTGAGGTTTTCTCATGTAAAGCCTGGCCAGAGGAATTAGGAGGATGCAAGATGCTGTGTACCCCAGGGCTTGCAGGAACTTCCTTGCAGTTAGGTGACTTCTGGTAGCCAGCTGGGTAAAGTAGAGAGGGAGGAAGCTCTGCTTTTCTGGGGATAGGAAGCCAATTTGGGAAGCTGTGTCTAGCAGTGCTTCTAAGAAAATGATCTTCCCCCATGGTGTTTGCTTTGATTTCTTCTCATTGATGGTGAATCCTAGGGAAGTTAGGAGGGTTTTGACAAAGAGAAGGTCATGGAGTAGCTTTTCTTTGCACTTTGCCTGAATGAGGCAGTTGTCCAGATAAGGGTAAATCTGTATATTTCTCTGTCTGCAAAATAGTATGGCTGGGGCTAAGCATTTGGTGAATACCCTGGGTGCAGTAGATAAGTCAAAGGGTAGTGCAGAGAACTGAAAGTGTTCAGATCCTGTTCTGAAGTGCAGGAATTTCCTGCAGGATTCCCTTATGGGGACGTGGAGGTAGGCACCTTTTAGTTCTAGGGTCACTAGCCAGGCATTTTTTGTCAGCATAGGCAGCAGCTGCTGCAAAGTTAGCATTTTGAGTCTGGGGACCACCAGGGAGGTGTTCAGAATGGATAGATCCAGGATGGGGCACCAAGTGCCCTCTTTTCTGGGAACAAGGAATAGTCTGGAATAAAAGCCTTTGCCTGTTTGATCTGAGGGGACAGGTTCTACTGGCCCCTGGAATATGAGAGTTTGGACTTGTTTCAATGCCTCTGCCCACTGATTTGGAGGTAAGTCTGGGTACCCTCCTGGAATAGGGAGTTCACTGAAAGAGAATTTGTATCCCTGAAAAATGTCCTTTGTTACAGAAAGCCAATTTTCTTTGAAGAGGGAGAGCCTTCCTCCTAGCATTTGGTGAGTGAAGGCAGGGCAGAGGGGGAAGGGGAGTCATTGGGAGTTTTTGACATAGAAGGGAGGCTTAGAACTCCCTGCCTTTGGGGCAAAAGTGGTCCACTGTTTGCTTCTCTGCTGGCACTGGGATAGGGGCCTGGATGGTCTGTCCCTGCAGGGCTTACCTTGGCCCTGTCTGCTAGATGCAGGGAAGGACCAGTGCTTAGAGGGAAAGTTCCTGCTGAACCTGGGAGGTTGAACCTGAAAGAAATCTTTTACTGTTTGCACAGATTTTGCTTTGTCTTCCATCTTTTTAAGCACCTCCTCTGCTTTTACTCCAAACAAGCTGTCCTTATCCATGGGTGCATCAATTAGTTTAGACCTGACATGATCAGGGAGAGGTTGTTCCTTCAACCATGCATGTCTCCTAATGACAGATCCTGACACTGTTGCCCTGCTAGATACTTCTAGTACATCATATCCACAGTGTAATGAGTGTTTGACCACTTGACAAGCAGAGTTCAGTAAATCTGTTAACTCTTTCAAATTGGCACAGTCAGAAAAGGTAGAAATCTTTTGTTTTAATATTTCCAAAGTGTGTTGTTGATATTTTAACATATGGAACTGACAATTGAGTGCCCTGATAGCTAAGGTTGCAGAGGTGTATACTTTTTTAAACCATCTGTCCAGAGCTCTGGAATCCTTGTCAGAAGGATTAGGTTTCTTGGCAGAGCTATTCTTAGCTCCTTTAGGTCCCTATGTAATGACCTCTGGGTCTGCTGCAGGATTTCTGTACAGGTATTTCTGTGAATCCGGTACTCTGTAATACCAGTCAGATTTACTGGGAGCAGGTGGGACGGCATCAGGGGCTAAGCTGGATTCATGGAAAGCATCATCCACCACATGTAACATAGGGGGGATGGCCAGGGTTCTGTGCTGGGGCAGGTCTAGAAACTCTCTAAGTCTTTTCTTAGAGTGGGGGAAATCCTGAGATTCCTATTGGAAATGTTCCCTGAAGGTGTGAAGGGTTTCCCCAAAGGAAAGGTCTTCTGGGGGGGAGGCAAAAGGGATGGATTCTTCTGCATCTAAATCCTCATAAGCAGTCATTGGTTGTTGTTCCTCTTCAAAATCTGAATAGTCAGATTCCTCGGAATCCTGTTCTGTCATAATTTCTGGAGAAGGGTGCCTTTTCCTTTTAGAAGTTGTGGCCTGACTACCCCGGATAAGGGAGATGAGACCCTCTGCCATTTTAAGCATTTGTGCTTGGGGTAGTGGAGCAGGAGCAAGATGGTGGCTAGAAGCAGATTTTCTAGGCATGGCCTAGCTTCTAGGCCTGAGAGTATCTGTCATTCTGAGAGAAACAGTAGTCAGATGAGAAGACATCAGTTTTTGTTTAGATTCAGTAGTGCAAAAGGCCTCCTCGGAAGCTGGGGCCTGCGTCATGGCTCCAGACCCAACCAAGGCAGAGACAGCCAAAGGCTTGAAAGACAAAGAAGATTTATGTGGCATACCAGACTCCGAAAGGGTCTCAGTAGAGGCCTGCATAGATATTGAATCAGGCATCAGGGTCTGTGATAGCACCTCACTGAATTCTGGAGAACTGATGACCTGCTTAGTGGTAGAGTCATCGGAAGGCTTAACCTTGTGTGGTCTGTCTCCATCTTTATCTTTGCATTTTTTGGAATGTCCACGGACTGTTGGCTGATGGATGCCATTTCGGAATGTGAAGATGGAGCATAAAAATAACTGTCTACAATAAGAGCTCTATGGTGAATGGTTCTCATGTTAAAGAGGGCACAGAACCGACAACAGGGGATGTCTTGGTCTGGGCCTAAACATTTGACGCAGTAAGAATGGAAGTTTCAGTGTGGGATCTGCTTTCCACAGGTTAGACAATTGTTAACTTTTTCAGACATTGGTTAGTGCAAGAATAAAGGGCCCTCAATGGGGTACTTAGCTTTAGATGTTTTCAGCTGAAATTCAAACTCTGGTAGTGACCAACCAGCACTCATGTGAACTGCTTCTGCTATGGGCTCCATGGCAAGAAAGACTGATGTAATGACATCAGCTGCTTTGCTTTATAGCACTGATAACCTGACGTCAAACTACAGGCGACTGCAGCCGACACAGAAAAATATTGACACTGGTATTTGGGCCAGCCAAGGGCTACCACAGCAGGGATAACCCACAGGTGATGACTGCAACAGTGAAACATGAAGAACATCAGTAATTCTCTAGATCAGTCAGGAAAATATAGTGAGAATAATTAAGTATTGTTTTTCTATAACTGTGTGAATCTTTTTTCAACTATGTTATTTTTAATATTTCCTGTGGCTGAAACTCTGGTGTTTACTGTAAATAGATATTTCATATTTTCATGTTCTTTTTATTTATTATTAAATATATTTAAATGTTTCATTGTGGCTGGTCCTTTAAAGCATATTTTAACCTTTGAGAGTACTTATATCTATTGGTGACACTGTGACCACTCTTGAACCCTGACTGTTTGGTGAGCATTACCATTTTATTAATATTAATTTCACTCAGTACAATTAGGTATACTTGCAAGAACCTTAGTTAGCTGGCTTTGTACTGTCTGGTGGCAATGATAACTACTTATGAACTACTTATATTCCAAGTGAACATCCCTCTCTAGTTACAGTTGTGAGGGTTCAGGCTCCTTAATTACTGGTACAGAGAGGGGACGTCAAAAGTGGTACTGTTAAAAGTAGGGTGGAAGAGGTTCTTATCTGATAAATATGTATGCAGGTATTGAGTGAGAGGTGATTAATGGTAGGGGTAGTAAGGAAAGGTGTGAAGAGATAAGAACAGAGTATTATGGGCACTAGATGGGTAGGATAAGAGGGGACAGAGAGTTCTGGGAGGAGGGAAGCTAAGGGAATAGAGCATAGAAATTATGTAGAAATTTAGATGTTATTATTGGTTAGTAGTTAGAAGGTGGTTGGGACTTAGACGGATTTAGAACAATAGCACAGCCAGGTATCATTTAGGTGCTGTCTGAGTTGAGTTTTGAAAATAGGCAATTTATGTTACTTTGAGAAAGGGATATTGTTCCAGATTTGGGAGATGTAATTAGAGTAGACAGAGTCCTCAGGAGTATTACAGGATTTTTTGACTAGGAAGAGGAATTTGTTAGTTGATCTTAGGTCTGTGCTACTATAGTAGAGCTGTATTTTGGGACACTGGCATTGTTGTGGTGTGTAGATTAGTTCATGGGCAGTTATTAGCTGGGAGAATATCAAATAGTGGATAATTCTAACCAATGTACTTCTCTTTCTGCATTGCAGTCAGTGGTGTACCATGTATGGAGTATTTATAGCAAATTTGCTATTTTGTTGTAATATGCTGCTAAATGTAATTTGTTTTGTTTTACACAACCTAGTAAGAATTGGTGAGGCATACAGTGGAGCTGAAAGTATATAGCTTCTAGCTGTTGACTGTCTTGTTGAGGCTGTGAGATATGGCTTTATCCTATAGAGGGAGCCTAGTTTCAGGTGTGTTTTTTCACAACGTGAGATAGATATTGGTCAGACTTAAGTTTATAAAGGTAAAAGGTTGAGAAGGGCTAGAATTTTGAATTCTGGAACTTTCACAAACTGGTTGACAAAGGAAAGATTGATGACTGGTCTCCTGGAGGCTTCTTTCTTTGCTACCAGAAACATCCTTGAGTAAAAAAATATTCTCTAACAGAGAAAGAGGAACAAGCTCTATGACTCCCTGAATCAGTAGATGCTGAATGAGAGAAAAGGGGAGTTTGATGTGATGAATGACAGCAAATCCTTCAGAACCTATCCATTTGAATCCATCTGTTGCCAAAGCAAGAAATGGAGAGCCAGATTTTGGGAGAGATTTAAAGGACTGTCAGGCTGGGAAGGGGGAGGTTTACAAGTTGTAGACAGAAATTCAGACTTGCTGGACTGTCCTGGTTTCTGGGAAGCTCTATCCTTCTTGTTTGGAGCCTTGGTGTCATTATTATTTTTTAACATCTGCTTGTTTGTAGTTTGCTGAGTCCGATTGTTTTGCTTTTTATAAGATGATTTTGAATTAGGTATGAAATCTTTAACAAACATAGATAAGGAAGGCTGAAAAAATCTTAGTCACCCCTTGAATCAGTTTCCTTCTCATCATACTTTTTTAGGACTTTTGCAGCAGACTGTCCAAAAACAACATCCTTATCAAGGGAAGAATTCAAAATTTCAGGATTAACATCCTCAATATCCTCAGGTAAATGTTAAGAATGTAACCATGTAAATCTCCTCATACCAATTTCAGCACCAGCTTCCCTGGAAGAGGTATCAGCTGATAGATAAGCACATTTCAAAGTATTTCAGTGTATTCAGAGATGCTTTTCCCTCAGAAGAAGGAAAAGTGGCTATAATGCAAGCAGAAACTTTAACATGTGATTTTGACAATTAAGAATCCTAAAAATAAGGGTGGCTGAAGTGTACATGTTTTTCCCAAAATATATTAAAGGCTTTCCTGCCCTTATCAGAGGGAGAGGATAACCATTTATTCCTTAATTCCTTCCTTCCTCCCCCCTTCTCTATCTTGCAGGGTGAACATCCCTAAAGCATTCACACATCAGGTTCATCCAATATGCAGTCTGAGTCCACCCAATCCACCTACCATTTATTTATGACAAAGTGTGTACCACCTCTGCCCTTGTACTTTAAGTTCACTGGAAACATCCCTAAAACATACAAACAGCAGGTTCATTCAACAGGCAGTCTGAGTCTACTCAATGCACCAATCATTTATTTAGAACAAACTGTGTGCCACCTCTGCCCTTGTACTGTAAGTAAGTGTTAGGGGCATCCAGTCATCTGCGTGTATTTTAGCCATACCTTACCTCTCAACCTCTTTGAGCAAGAAATCTGGACAAAGCCACAAATAATGGGGAGACAAAAGCCCAAAAGTAGGGACACTTTTTTAATATTGCTCTTGCAGACTTAGAAAGTTGATAGAACAAGTTTTGCATTAGCATGAATTTTCTGAAGGATATTAAGTCTGAAACCTAAATGTCTGCCATTATTTTTTTAACTTCAGTCCTCAGTTATTAGCCAGTGATTTGCCAGAAAACCACAAATTTTGGGAGAAACAGACCACAAATATGAGGCAAAAATCTAGACATTCTGCGAAAATCTGGACAGTTGACAGGTATAATTTTAGCCTTTATAGTGACTAGTCTGGTGACAAGTGCTTCAGTGTCCTAGTTTGTAAGCAATAGCCTTATAGTCTGTAAACCCTGACCCACTGACATCTTGCTGTTTGTTCAGCTTTTACTCTGCTTCCTAACAGACACTATTTACTCATACTGTTTTACTCAAACTATTTGTTTCTCTTGTATTTTCTTCATAGGTTCATAGCTAATTGCTAGACTAGCTACCTTAATGGGCCATTCTAAGCCTAGCCATTTTCCCTCCCATATGTGAGAATCAAACACTGTACCTTGTGTAGGTGAGCCCCACTTCTTCTAGTCTTGCTATTCACATTATTTATATCTTCCTTTCTTTCTTTAGTGGAACTGCATGCCTTCAAGCAAGTCACCCTTGCCCCCCCTTACTTTTTTATTTTTCCTTGCCCCAGACAGTTATTAAACCACTTTCAGCTCAGAGCTAGTATTTGTGCACAGTCAACATTGACTCAGTGCACTCAACTGTCTCTATAGTGTGTTTTTATTTTGCTATAAAAATGTCTCTGCAAGCAAATAGATATATATGTAGGTAACAGCGAAGTCTGCAGTTTGAATACTGGGCTGTGAGATATATTTTATATAAATTATAAATATTATGGCAGCCTAAAACAAAGAACTTTGTCTACTACAACAGCTCAATTTTCTTAGACCTCAGCAGTTCCATTGGTACTTTCTACTTTAACTGTGCTCAGTTCATTGCATTTTGCAGTCCGCTGCCTCCTTTCCTTAAGTTTATTTCATCTTCTTGTGTAACCATTTTGAGTTCTGAGGCAGTATTTTTCCACAGCTGCACTATTCTGGCTTACTTTTTCTCATTGTTTTGCTTATCTGTGGGGGATGGAATAGCCCTTGGACTTTGCATTTCAAAGTCAGTAGAAACCACCTTACATTACACAGTTGTTCAAACAGGCAACTGCAATTTTCTACTGTTATCACCATTAGCTAGGTCAAGGTGATGTTAGACTTTCTTATGAAAATTGCATCCTAGAACAACAAAATCAAGATTTTCATCTACTAGTTCAGAGGCCTTTTAAACTGCATTATTCCTTTTACTTATCTCTTTAAGCAGGTTTGTGATTGTTTACGTTAAGTCACTGATTGTTTTTTCTCTGTTGATTTTTTTCTCTGTCTCTTTGCCAAGTTTTTCAGCCTGCTTCATATCCCCTCACTAACACTCTGGATCACTCCACTCCCCTGGCCTACCCCCAATTCCCACCCCCCTTACTCTACATTTATACTTCAATAGCACCACCCACATATTCCTCAAACCAATACCACCACTTCCCTCCAGAAAAAAATAACAAATACAATTGCTTCCAATAGTAACACCTACTCTTGTTAACCACCCAAGACTGTCTTTCAAACTGTCTTTTTTTCAAACACCTTTAATGAATTATCACTTCCTTGCCCCTATAACCTTCAAATTACATCTCAATAACCAACCCAGTACCGTCCTAATGTTCTCTAATCCTTACTTACAAATAATATAAAACCCAAGTTAAATAAGATGCTCCTAACTCAGATTATTTTACTGTTCCTCCTCAGTCTACTACCAATTATCAAATCCACCACCTTCAAATACTTAGGACTTCAACCAGTCCTCACAAAGATATCAATATCTATCCAGCCTACCTTTTTCCATAACACCCTATCTCTATAAACAAACCATATCTGATTTATTTATCTATAAATATCTTAAAACTAAGTATTTGTATTTAAGAACAAATACCAAACCAGGACCAAAATATAATTGACCACACTCTTCCCTCTGTAAAATATAAATTCAAAAAATGAACGGAAATATTCACCTCAACCCTGGTCCCACTGTTCATAAAACCATCACTTCCAACCCCAAAATAAACCAGTCACTTAATACATCTCAGCAAAAAACAGAACCTACTCTCACCTTACTAAATATGAACCTAAGAAGTATGTGCAGTAAAATTCATGACATACATGCTTACTTTGCCACATACACTCCTGATGTAGTCATACCTACTGAAACCTGGTTACAAAGAGAAATAAAGGATAATAAGATTGCCCTCCCCCCAACATGGATACAATATACTCAGACATGACAGAGAAAAAGAGTGTGCAGGTGGTGTAGCAATCATCTACACAATTTCCCTAACCATTAACTTACTTCCATGGAAAATACCCAGATTTAACAATGATGAACGTCTAATAACACTCCTAAGAATCAGCAATAGGAGAACTGTATGTTTAACAGCAATTTATATACCACCAGGGAATAACATTGATACTGCTGAAAGCATCCTGTATTGGATATCCCAACAAATTAACCATGAAAGTATAATATATGGAGACTTAAATATAGACATGCAACTCATATATTCCACTACCCCCACTGAATCCATAAACTTATTCAATTTCAGACAATTAATAACCACACATACTAGAATTAATAAAACTTCATGGAGACACTCAACATTAGATTGGATTCTTACAAACAAACCAGACAAACTGACAAAAGTAGGCTACCTCTCAAGCAGCACAAGTGACCACATACCAACATATGCCATTAAACATATTATCTAAAATCAAATATGAAATGCAACCAATTTCAGCAAAGATATTTTCAATGAAACTGTAAAACAATATAACTGGATTGTACTTAGCATAATGTCACTACATATTCCTGTAGAACACTTTATTAACATATACTTACAGACCTTAAATAATCTAACACCAGTACATAATAAAACTGCAAAGTCCAACCCTGCACCATGGCTGATGAAACAAAAAAATCATGACATAAAGGGATAAGGTCTGGAAAAATAGATATAAAAATAGAACAAAAAATGCCTTCCAGCAATTTAGACATCTTAGAAATCTTGCAAATCTCCACGTCAAACAGGATTAGCAAAGATATTATACCAGCCTACAAGATAAACATAAAAACAACCCAAAACTTTTGTGGTCATCACTAAATAACCTACTCCACCCTGGCAAGACCACAACTCCCTCTCCAAAAAACAGACAATATGACTGACAGTATCACCACATGGTTTAATTCCTACTTTATACAATCAATATTATCTCTCTTAGACATTGATACATCTTCCCCCCTCTACCTACCACCTTTCCAATCAAAACCACCCACAGCTCTTCAATTTTAGTCCAGTACTTACCTTGTTTGTAAGAAAGTTCATCCTTAAACTAAAAACTACTTACATAGCTGTAGACCAGTTACCATCAGACTACAAAAAAATGGCCACAGAAGTCATAGCCTTCCCTGTGTCCATACTAATTAATAGGTCCATAGCAGAAAGATACATCCCATTGCTGTAGAAAAAATACTACATCATTCCACTGCTCAAAGGTGGCACATCTACAGAGTTTAATAACTACAGACCAATAGCAATTCTCTTCATCTCTCCAAAATATTAGAGAAATGCATCCATATGCAGCTGATGCAATACCTAACCTCAAATAACCTGCTCTCAGAAGCAAAACATGGCTTTCGACCCCAGCACAGCACCACTACTGCTCTACTATACTTTACCAATATAATAAACCAACATAGAAACAATGGTCTGCTTGTGTCCACCATGTCCTTATACTTGTCAAAGACATATGATACTGTCTCGCACCAGCAACTCTCCTTGATTCAACTTTCACAAAACTAATTCTTTTGGTTTGTTAGTTACCAGTCTGGAAGGCAACAAGCCACTAAATGACCACAAACCTACTCATCCTTTCAAACAGTTACTACAGGTATCCCTCGGTGCTCTATCCTGGGTCCTCTCCTATTTAAGATATTTATTAATGACCCCCCCCCACTCACCATACTAGTTTAGTTCAGTATGCAGACAACTCAACATTAATATATGTGGCCTGAATAATAAATAAGCTCCAATGCATTACCCAAAAACCTTTCTTCTCTGTAGAAACCTGACTCAAAGAATCAAACCTCCTACTTAACCTCAAGAAAACTAAGTTAATGTTTCTGTTTTACCTCAAAAAGTTGCCAAAATCAAAACCACTGTTTTTACCATAAAGTCAGCAAGTAACTGTCACTGAAACTGTAAATCATGGTAAACATCTAGGCATTATAATAGATGACAATCTGAAATATGACCAGCATATACTGCCCACTATTAAATCTGCACACCAGAAACTAGACTACCTTTATATGATCAATAGATTCCTTACATATACTGAAAGAAAAACTCTAGCCACCACTTTCTTACTGCCAACGATCTTATACAATGTTTCATGAAAGGAGATATTGCCAGTACAGCTATCTAGAATTTTGTAAATAATTATGTCATTTGTGAATATCAACATGATCTATATAAGATGTTTGTGTTACAACTCTATTCGAACTGTATGCCATGTGTATATCAAACTGGTCTGTACAGATGTGTGTTGAAAAGATATTTTATAAAATGCTTGTGCTTAAAATGTAACCACGCTGTGCTCTACTGGAAAAGAACAGAAATGTGCATGCACTATTGTAACTGTTTAAATGTATATATTTTAACAGTGGGAACTGGAATACAGGAGGTTAACTTCAGGAAAATAGCTGAAATTAAATTACTTTATGGCTAAGCCATAAAAGATGGTATCTTTCAGTTTTCAATGCAGCTAGACACAGAGTCTGTGCTGAGAAGCTTTCTGTGTTGTCTTCAGAGTGAACTAATTACTAGTTTTGAAAAATGAAGGAAGGTAATTGTTTTATGACTTCCAGCATCTACCAATAATCTGAGGTCTATGTATTTTCACAGGTAGATGCTAAATACTACTAGCTTCCAACAGTGGGGGGTTCACCTGGGATAGAGTCAGATGACAAGAAATTATGTCATTCTGCAAGCTATCCCAGCAGTAATATTTGAGATATTAATCTGAGAGGTCTCTGAGTGAGACACAACATTCTGTATTCTGTCTTGGACCTGACAACAACACGAACCATTCACCACACATCTGCCTTTTTCTTAAGTAAGTTAACCAGGGAATAGTAATTCTCTTAGATTCAGTCAGGAATATAGTGAAGTTTAGTTTAGATATTTTTCTTTATTTATTTGAGACTGTCCTGCAATGTTGTTTTAAATAGTTCCTATGGTTTTAAATTCTGATGTCACTGTAAATATATATTTAGTATTATCTTGTTCTTTTATTATTTATTATGAAATATATTTAAACCTTTCATTGTGGCTGATATGTGTAGAGATATTTAAGTTTTGAGGGTACTTACATGTTTATTTGGTGACACTGTCTGGGCCACTCCTAATACCCTTGCTCTTGGTCAAACTACCATTCGTATTAATATTAATATTACACAGTAAGATTAGACACCCTTTGTTAAGGGCCTTAAAGTAGCTGATAAGGAGTTGACTGATGGCAATGGTAACTTCCTTACAGTCTGGGCAGAAGGGGGCATAGATAGTAAACCTGTGCCAGCCTCTCCCAGGTGTGTGTGTGCATGTGTGTGTGTGTGTGTGTGTGTGTGTGTGTGTGTGTGTGTGTGTGTGTGTGTGTGTGTGTGTGTGTGTGCAAATCAAACCTCAAAGAGTGCATGGGTCAGCTACTTGGGCAGGGACACAAAATTGAACAGAGAGAGTGCTGGAGGTCTTGGCCTAGCCACTCAGCTGAGATCTCAACTCGATAGCTGTGCCAGTGCAGTGTCTTACTGGGGATCTGAAGAAGAAGGGAGAAACCAGACCCAAACTGACTGTGGTCTCTGTGTGCTCTTAAAGGAAATAGCACTTGATGCAGAGAGCTGCATCTGGAAATACTCTGTGTGCCTGTTATCCTCCCAATGTACATCCCCCACTGGTGCCAGTGGTGAGGATTGAGGCTCCTTGATTACTGGTCCAGTAGTATGTCATCACAGGCTGCTTCTATCGTAACAAACCTAAACGATACTCAAAGAAAGAAAGTTGCTTCCTATTACAATAAAATAGCTAAATTTGCCACCAATCTCCCTCATAGGATCCACCATTGCATTGGCTTAACTCATTACATCTGAGTGATGCCTCCAGGTGCATCTGCAATTAACTCCTATTGACGCCTCTAGGCGTCAAATATTCCTTGTTTATATTTGCATCAATAATTCCAAAACCGTGCTATCTACAAACTTTTTTTTAAAAATTCATCTTAAATCTTACACAATGACAAGCTGAACTGCATTAATATTTGACCTCTGTCTAGTGCAGGTAAATAAATATTAACTGTTGTTTTTATGATATTAATTTATATAGCTATAATGTTTAAATTTTTCTAAATTTCCAAACAACCAAGTAACAAACAGAACTCCTTAGCGTCATATGAAAGCTCTCTGCTAGATGAATAAAATTCTGCTGACAGTGTGTGTGTAACTTGCGTTTTTGCTGAGATATTGTAAATTGTTTACAAAATATTACAAATGCGTTTACTGTGACGTATAACATTCAGTTTAAGACCTAGAACCTAAAAAATATTACCACTATAAAAATAGTTTGTGCTGAATATTTTGCTATTTAGACTTCTTTCATAATCTCTATGGTTCCAGAGATATGAACTTTTGTTTGAAATGTGAGGACATAATTTGATTCTGCCAAAAGGATTAGGCTCCGCCCATTGGAAGTTACAGTACAAACTTCCTGAGCTCCATTGGAGTGAATGAGTTAAAGCAATTACACTGCTTTGAACTACACAGCTACATAACATAGTCACAACTAACTACAGCACAATGACTCATTCAACAGCCAGAAAAATGCCCTGCACTATATAACTTATTACTGACCTACTGGGCAGCAACTCCACTCTAGTAGCAAATTCTTATTACTTACAAATAAGTCAAATAATGTTGCAGGAGACTCGCTCTACTCCCCGTACATTTCTAAACTCTGGAATAGTATCCCCATACAAATAAAACTCTCTGACAAACTCAATAGTTTTAAACCACTTCTTAAACAGCATTTTAATAAAGCCTGGTCCTGCACATGCTCATCACAAGGTTGAGACTTTGTGCTCACCATACAATTCTCTCCAAATATTCTCCTTAAATAGAATACACTTAACCTCTCACTGAAATTATGCATAACTGCTGCCTGTACAGTCCAATAAGTTGTACATGGGCTTTCTCTTTAGTAACTTCCACCTCTATAAAATCTTACAGTGTATAAATGTAACTACTGTTTATATATAAATGTAAATAGAAATGTAACTACTCTGTGTTTAACTGGAACTCAGTATAATGCAATGTAAGCAAATGAAGCTTCCCCCCGGACCTCAGTTGAAAATGGGTATTACTGGACATTCCTAATAAACAAAGACAAATAGAATAAACAAATGTATCATATGTTTAGTTGTAGATGAATTTGCCATAGAAATCACTGCAGGATCATATCTGGGATTAGAAAATAAAAACTTGTACAACTGAGGAAATTGTACAATATCTCTGCCTTTTTAGAGGCTGCAGGCTAGGTATCAGGCATGTTATAGGCTGCAATAAAAACATCCTTCAAAGCTGGGGAAACAGGAGTAGGTTGCGGTAATTACAGTTATAACACATCACAGTATTCTTTCAAAGAAATTGGAATGCCATTGTGTTTCCACTGAAACATTTGTTTTTTCCTAAGTATGGTTTCAGAAAAAGAAAATTATTCCAAGTGACAATCAAAAGATATACTCTCAGCAGAATCAGTTACCTGAGGAAAAAAAATTGTTACTCTGCAATCATTTCCCTGTTCCTCACACTGGGAATCTGCAGAAAATGAAGAATTATTTTTTCTTTTGCCAGAAAATCCAGAATGAGAAGGTTAAGAGTCTGAAATAAGCCCTAGGCTAAGCTAAATCAATTATTCCTGTCTAAAACAGGAAAAGATAAATGTTTAATTTTCTGCCTCTTTTTAACTGGAATCTCCATGGAAGCAGATCAACTCCTGTCAGCAAGATCACCATAGTCAACAGGCATCCCAGTCCGCAAAGGCAGAGAAGCATTCCCTGATATTTTCTCCAAGTTCAACAAGCGTGGTTCTTCCATGCCCTCTTAAGAACAATCCAACAGCTGCAGAGAATGTGTCTGTCTACTAGTTCATGGTGGCTGAAGGGCATACACAGGAAGAAACCAAGGAAGAAGAAGATGTGTGGTCTGAAGAACCAGAAATGGCCACAACAGAGACACCCATATTCAGCTGAGGGAAATAACATGCTGAATGAGCCAAAGGCTGTCAAGAGATTTTCCTCCTTTTGTGGCTTGAGGAAGAGGCTCTGAAGAACTGGTAAGGTGTTTCACAGTAAAGCTAAGAATGACGCCAAATATCTGGGTATAACTGACAGTAATAGTCAGTAGAAGGTAAGTATAAAACAGTGTTTTCACCACAAAATACCATGACAAGCACAACATACACTTACCCCACCCTCTAAATACAATTTTGTGAATGTTTTCTGACAGTTAGAGAAAAAGTTAAATTTTAATACTTTTACACTAAAAGAAAAAATATAATCACAGTCCACGATCTGATTGAAAGTCACGCGACAATCCAAGAAAACAGAAATTCCAAGGGTAAAACAAACAATTTCACTTTTAAAAAATAGGGTTTTAGTCATAACATAGATTGTTGATTTTTTTTTCCCTGACGGGAACTTGTCTGCCCAGCAATGGAGAAACACTAGATAACCTTTAACTGTCATAAGCCCTCAGGAAGAGCACTCTTTGGTGCTCAGACCTCTGATTTTCTCCACTGCCAGTTCGAGCTATCAACTGTCTCATTCCATGAAAGGTACCCTAAAGCTTTGGAAGCTGGCCAGCTGTTATTTTCTATGCATGGTACAACCCATATATAGCTAAGGCTATTGTGACAGTGATTAAATAATGAACCTCAACAGGTTTTGCATCAGCATACATTTTCTAAACAATAAGAAGTATGAATCTCTAATATATGGATTACTGAGTAACTGTAGACCTCACTGTTTTACCAAAAAATCAAAATTGTTATGGGTTATGGCAAACATGAGGGAAAATCAGGGATATTCTGCAAAATTCTGGATAGTTGAGAGCTTTGCTTACAAGTCACTGAAAGTGCTGTAATAACTGCACAATTCACATCTCTGAATGTCTTGCTGTACTTACATAAAGGGTATCTTCATTTGTGATTGTGACATCTGGTTCATATCCCACCAGACTATCACCAATAATGTGACGTCTGGTTAATATCCCACCGGACTGCCACCAATAATGTTACATCCCCCACTTAAAACCCAGGTCAGTAATTAAGGAGCCTTAATCCTTTTCTCTGACACCAGTGTGGGAGCATCACAGAAAACACCAGAGCACAGAGCACACAAGAGTAAAATTCAACAATTTCCTTTAAGAGCACAATAGGAACATGCTCTATTTCCTGGGACTGGACTATATACCTCTGTCCACCCCAAAAGTAATCCCTTATTATACACTTCAGAGAAATGTGTTCCAGTTGAAGACCTCTGACTCGCTCACACTCAAAATAAATTTAAATTTCACATACTCAAACACTTATGGGAAGCCTGACACAGATTTCCAGCTGTGTCCCCTCTGCAATACAAATGGTAAATGCTGCCACCAGAGTCAGACAGGTCTATGCACCCTTCAAAGGGTGATCAATTACTAAAAATTAAATATCAAAATAAATGATAGCTATGACCAGAAGCAGCCAAGCATTCGAGGTGACCTGGGGAGTATCAAACAGGTATAAACACTCTCTAATGTCTAAAAAAACACACCGATTGTCCAGCCAGAATTTAATAATAAATAAACATTTACTAATACAATTAGTAAACATTTAGTAATAAATAAAATGATTATTACAAGATGTAAATCAATACTTTTTCAATAAACACCATAATTTAATCACCAGAAATGTAAAATTAGACTGTAGGATAGAAGTCCATCATTTTAGAAAAACTCTATCTAAATAACTAAACTTTCCTACTCTAACTAGAGAATACTGTCCCTGATCTAAAATATAACAGCAAGGCAAAGGGGGGCTTACAGTTTTTCGTGTATCCATTGCACAGCACTGTGACTGCAACTCTTCACTAACTGCTTCTCCTAACTAACTGCCCTTCAACTGACTTCAGCAGTCTCTTTTATAATCCAGGTTAACAGTCTCAACTGTCTTATTTTAAAAATAAAAATCAACTCTTTGAAAAAAGTAATTTTTCCTCTCAGTCATCTATTCAAATAATCACATAGCAACCAGGAACATTCTAATGACATCACCTACTGATCACCTGATTTTCCACAGACAGTTTGTACTTTAGAATCTTCCTCACAAACATATGCAATTAGACATGCATCAAGACACTGATAGATTATTTAAACATTCTGTATAAACAGGGAAATACTCATCATTTTAAAAACGTATCTACATTTTCACAATTACACATGATGGCATACAATACAAGTTAATCTGAGAATATGCACAAATCTCCTTCCAGTCATGCTAACACAGATGACAGTGTTTTCATTTTCTTCACAGTGATGTACATTAACGTTTACAGCATGTAATTTTAAAGGAACACTAGATATTTGATACTGTGTTGTGATGTAAAATGATTTCAGCAAAGACTTGAAGCCTCATCTGTTTTTATGGTGCAATTGTCAGCACACATTTTTTATCATTTGACAGTGTCAGAGGTCCTGTATAATTTTCCTCCATGTGTATTTCTTTATCTACTTATCTATTTATCTATTGAATATTTAAATGCCTAAACTAGGCATTGCACAGATAAAATACCACCACCAGTATGTTAAAAAGAAGAGCCGCTTGAAAACAATTTTTATTTATTTATTTTATTATCTTGTGTTCCATTTAGAGCAGTGGATGTGTAAATGTAACCCTACAAAAATACTCCTCCATTCACCCTTTGTGATCAAATGACCAAAAGCAACTTACTACTGTATTTCTTTCTAAATAAGACCTAACCAGAGAGTAAGGCCTAGCATGGTTTTTCCAGAGTGTTCATGATATAAGCCCTAAACCAAAAATAGGCCCCAGTTTCAATTCTTACTGTAACCTAATCATCACTCACACTTGACGGTAGAGATCCTTGGCCCATAAATGCATGCAGGTGTACTTTGATCGGTCAAAGTACAGACAACATGCGGGAAGTGCGCACTCATGGTAATGAGCAGCTGTGGTAGTGTCTTCTCTTCATAACCAGCGCCATTTTGTGTTGCCACTCCAGTCGCCTAAGTCTTCAATTGACCCCACCACAGACAAGATGAGTGCAAAAAGAAAGAGCTATTCTGTCGAGTACAAGAAAGGAATCATGGAGGACTCCTGTGGAAAGAACCTGATGGCTTTCTGTAAAGAGAAGAAGTTAGATCTCTGAATGTTCCTAAAATGGCAAGCAGCGTATGTTAACCTCAGTCAACAGGCCGACGAGGGAAATGCTAAGAAGTGTAAGTGTGGATCAGGGTGGCAACTATTATTTCCAGAGCTTGAAGGCATCATCTGTGAGTGGATTGCTAACAGGAGAGCAAAGGCTTTGGTTGTGCACAGGGCTGATATTCAAGCATTTGCCCCTGCAATAGCACCACAGTTAGAAATATCTACAGAAGAATTCAAAGCATCACAACACTGGCTGGATGGCTTCCTTCAGCGATATGAACTGTCTCTAAAAAGATCAACAACACTGTTCAAGCTGGAAGATACTGAAGTTATTAAACGTGCACTTGTGTTCAAGTCCTTTGTTGATGGCATTGACTTTTCTAAATACCAACTCTCAAATATGATTGCTATGGATGAAACTGCAGTGTTTATGAGCCAAAGATCTCAAACAACAATTGATCAGAGGGTGCCTCATCAATCTACATTCCCTCCACTGGTTATGAGAGTGTACATGTTACCAATATTTTGGCAATTCATCTAGATGGAAAGAAAACCCCACCTCTAATCATTAGTAAGGGCAAGAAAGATAATATTGAATGTGTTTCAGGCATTTACATTCTTGAAACTGAAAAAGCCTGGTGCACACAAACAGTTATAAGGAATGGGTCGATGTAATGCTGCCACTTGTTTTGAGAAGTGGCAAAAGAGGTCTGCTATTCTGGGATTCAGCCAGCACTCACTGCGCTAAAGAAACGAAGAAATTCCTAGCACAGAGGAGAATAGATCAATAATGATACCCACAGGAATGACTGTCTATCCCCAGACTCTTGATATTGCAATAAACAAGCCATTCAAAGATCATTTGTACATGGAACTCAATGACTACATTAAAAATAGAATGGAGAGAAATCAGCATGGAAACTTTGTGAAGCCTAGCCTGCAAGAGGTCGTGACTTGAGTGAAAAATTCATGGGATAAAATCACTGACAGCTGTGTTGCCAATGCACTACAAGCAGGCTACTTGGACAAGCAGTGCTCATTTAAGGAGAGCTCAGTTGCTAGGCATGACAGACTGGGGCCACTGGTGCTACAGGAAATGGAGTCGCAAGAAATTCAGGCCAAAATTCAGAGGTTGGACACTTATGACAATGTCCCAGAAGAAGATGACATGACTGTATTTGAATAAAGACATTGGTAATCTCCAAACTCTGGACCCTACCCAGTTCGGGTTTGTAAAAGGCAGATCATGTCTCCTAAACCTGATTGACTTCTTTGAAGCAGTCACCAAAGCCATAGATGAGGGTAAGGTGGTTCACACAGCTTATCTAGATCTTGCTAAGGCTTTTGACACCATCCCCCACTCTGGAATTATAGACAAGCTCACTAAACTAGGTATAAATCCCTATGTCACAAGATGGGTTGCCAACTGACTCACGGACAGAACCCACACTGTGAAAGTAGCAGACTCCAAATACAACTTCAGACCAGTGACAAGTGGAGTACCACAGGGTTCAGTCCTGGGTCCTCTTCTGTTTGGTATTTACTTCTCTGAAGTACAGGCTAATACAGAAGGTCTTTGGCTAACAAAGTTTGCAGAAGACTGCAAACTAGGAGCCATAATCGAAACTCCTAATGATGTGGACATACTACAAAAAGGCCTCACTGAGACAGATGCCTGGTGTCAAAGCCATGGCTTGAAGCTCAATGCCAAAAAGTGTATTGTCATCCCCTTTGGTAAAAACTCTGTACCCATGAACTACCACATAGCTGGTAGTCTACTTAACGCCGAAAATGTGATGAGACCTTGGGACACAGGTGGACAGTAGTCTCAGCTTTGATAATCACATCACCACAGTGGTCAGGAAATCCTTCTATGTGGCTCACCTCATCACAAAAGGTTTCTCATTCAGAAAAAAAGAGGTCATTGTTCCCCTCTACTCATCAATCATTAGACCCATTATAGAGTACAACACCACTTTTGGTATGTACCTCACAAGACATCTACAACAACTGGAAAGGCCACAGAAATACCTCACAAAGAGGATTACTGGCCTCAAACAGATGCCCTATGCAGACCGTCTAAAAAAACTCCAGCTTTACTCCGTCGCATATCGCCTACTCAGAGGTGATCTCTGCCTAACATACAAAGCTATGTCAAACCCAGAACTGTTGGACATGCTCCACTTAAAGAAATCCCAATCCCTCCAAGCTACACACTCCAGGGACCTAAACCTTGTCACCACAATAAACAGAACATGCTGGAGAGATAGATTCCTGTCCCAGAGACTTCCCATACTCTGGAACAGACTACCTATCTATGTCAAACAGAGCTCCTCATTAGCACTCTTCAAAAAAAATCTTGATGATTGGATGGGAAATAGGAAACTCACCCCAGGGATCACTTCTGTGGCTCTGCTCGACAGGGGCACAGGAAAAAGATTTTCTTGGGTGGCGAAAGCCAGGGTACCTTTTTGGCTAGGCTTATATAGGCCCTAGGGCCAATAGCCTAGTACCTACCTATGAACCTATGAACTGTGAAAGCAAAGGTGCAGATATTCTGGACTTGAAATGTCTGTTGCACTGTTTATGTAGAATTCACATACAATTGTCAACCCATTATTAGAACTGTTCTCCAGTAATAGAAAAGTACAAAATAAATGTCAATTTGAGTACATGGATAAATGTCAATTTTTGTACATGAAGAAATGTCGATTTGTGTTCATTGATTAATGTCAATTTTTGTACATGAATAAGTGAATAAAGGTAGATTGTTCTACGGTGCGGGTAAATAAGGCATTCCCTGATAGTAAGGCCTAATGTACATTTTGCCGGGAGAAAGAATATAAGACCCGGTCTTATTTTCAGGGAAATACGGTATTGATGGACCAAAGAATTCGGCAAGACACATCCTTTACTCCTAATCTGTCACTAAAATCTGTAATTCCCTCCCTACTACTGTTAGAACAGTCACCTCTTAATCCCACAAACTATATCTAAAATTCCACTTAAAAAAAGAATGTCTCTTCTCCTGGTCTATACAGGGTAACCATCTACTGTCTTACTTTAAGTCCATATTTACTTTCAATCCCTTATCCATGAAAATATCCCTGTATAATTTCTCTTAGTATCGTTATGATCACTTTATTTTCTTCATATTTCCCCTTACTCTTTTTAAACTCTAATACAATCACATAAAACCCTCACCCTTGTGCTTTGCACATTTCACTTGGCCATATTGTTATACTGCAGTCAAAGTAACTCTCTTTTCACTCGATAGTGAGGCAGACTGATGTCCCACTCACTAGTGTGAATAAGGAGAAGGTAACAGTCAGCTGTCTATCAGGTGCCAGAATCTGTCACATAACACATGGATTCAGGTCACTCCACAACAAGTACAAGTATGACACTGTCACTGTCCATGTGGGTGTGAATGACCTGAGACACACCTCCCTGGACTACATGAAAAGAGATACAGAGGAGCTCTCGGATTATGTGGTCCAGGCAGGTATGATCCTAGCCCTGAACAGCATCCTACCATCACCCAGAATGATACTGCAGTACAAGCAGAAAATGATTGACACAACTGGGTAAGTTTCTGGTGTCATTCTAAGGGGAACCAGTATCTGTCTGCTTGGGATGACATGATTGACAGACCTTGATGCTTTGCAAGAGATGGCCTGCATCTGTCACCCCTGGGTTTATGGATACTGGCTAAGGCTCTTGCCAACCCTATAGTACTTTTTTTAGGCAATGTTCCAAAGATCAAATTACCACCATGACAGCTATAAATAAATTCAATCTGAGGGTCATGCTGCTCAATGCTAGAAGTCTAAATCTCAAGATGCACTTGCTTGAAGCACTCCTCAAAATGGAGAACATCGACATTTCTGCTGTAATGGTGACCTGGTTTAAAGCAGCAGAAAGTACCCCTGTGCTACTAGGCTATAACTTATTCCACACCTTTCGGCCCCAGAACATGGGCTGAAACTCCAAAGGTGGTGGTGTCTCCATATTCATAAAGCATATGCACACCTCCAGACTAGTAGCCCAGCATAATGCATCTGAGATACTTCAGGTACAACTAACATTGGGTAATATGACGATTCAGGTCGTAGCCTACTACAGGTCGTCAACCATGTCCCAAGACTCTCACTCCACATTCCTAAGTACACTGGAAACTATTAGGGCCCAACCCAACACTCTCATACTAGGTGACTTCAACTACCCCTCCATCAACTGGGAAAACTACTCATGTACCAATACACTGGCCCAACGCTTCCTGGAATTCATCACTTCCAATGCCCTGGACTAGCTCATTCTTACCCCCACTAGAAGAAGCAACATCCTTGACCTGGTTATTAATAACATGGGCAACCATTGCTCTACACCAATAGTCAATTCCTCCCTGGTTAGATCCGGCCACAAACTAATTACCATGGAATTACACATCTCACCCACACACCCCCACAAAGCTGACTTTGGGATCGTAAAAACAAAGGTGGCTAACTTCACAGCACCCATGTCAATGGAAAATAGATGCATGACTGCCAAATCATACACCAATGCACTGTACCAACATGTACATAAATGCATGGAACTAGCCATACCCAACAGAACCAAGATGCTCTCTTCCAAAAAAAGGAAGCCAATATGGTGGTCCCCTGCCATTAATAAACTCTACAACAGAAGGAAGAAACTGTTGCAGAAAAAGGTGAAGTCCCAAGACTGGAAAAACTCCCTTATTAGCTTCAACAAAAACTTGAGATCCCTCATTAAAACCTCTAGAGCCAGCTATGAAGGCAGAATTGCAGCAGACACTAAAATCAGCCACAAAGCCTTCTATAGTTATATCAAGAATCTCCATGGCAATACCCAGGTTTGCTCTGAGTTACTGCACAATGGTACCTCCTATAGTGAGCCAACAGATATTGCCAACATACTGGCCTGACAGATTCAGTGCCAGCTTTACCTCTCACTTCCCCCTAAAGGACCAATCACAATATTGGAGGAATGCCAGGCACTCAGCATTACTGCAGCACAGGTTAAAGCTGCATTGTCCAAGGCTAAGAATACAGCTTCCATGGGACCTGACAATATCCCTGGATGTGTTCTACATGAACTACAAAGTGAACTGGCACCACATCTGTGTGCCCTGTTCAATCACAGCCTCACTTCAGGCTTTGTCCCTACCAAATCAAGCACTGCTACAATCATGCCTCTCTATAAAGTTGGAGCTATTACAGACTCTGGGAATAATCAACCCGATTAGCCTGACAAGTCTGATATGTAAGGCTATGGAGCACATCAACATGGACCTAATTAACAAGGATACAGGGAATCTCCAAACTCTAGATCCCACACAATTTGGTTTTGTAAAAGGTACATCATGCCTGCTCAACCTGGTTGACTTCTTTAAGTGAGTCACCAGAGCTGTGGATGAGGGCAAGGCAGTTCATACAGCCTACCTCAATCTGGCCAAGGCCTTTGATACCATTCCCCACAGGGGAATTATTGATAAACTCATCAAACTAGGCATCAACCCCTATATCACAAGATGGGTTGCAAATTGGCTCACAGATAGAACCCACAGTGTGAAAGTAATGGACTCCAAGTCATACAGCAGACCAGTCACAAGTGGAGTCCCACAGGGATCACTGGGTCCTCTCCTGTTTGGCATCTACTTCTCAGAAGTCCAGACCAACACGGAGGGACTCTGGCTGACCAAGTTCGCAGATGACTGCAAGCTGGGAGCAATTATTAACTCCCCAAGTGATGTAGACATCTTACAGAAAGTCTTCACTGAGACCAATCACTGGTGTCAAAACCATGGCCTTAAGCTTAATGCTAAAAAATGCGTCATCATCCCTTTTGGGAAAAACTCCGTTCCCACTAATTACCACATCGATGGAAGACCGCTGAACACTGAAGGCATTATAAGAGATCTGGGGACACAGGTTGACAACAACCTCTCCTTCTACCACCACATTGCCATTGTGGCCAGAAAGTCCTTCTATGTGGCACATCTCACTACCAAGGGTTTTGCATCCAGGATGAAAGAGATCATCATCTCTCTCTACTCTTCCCTCATTAGGCCAATCATCAAGTATAATGGCCCATTTGGCATGTACCTCACTAGACAACTGCAACAGCTGGAGAGGCCACAAAAGTATCTCATGAAGAGGATTCTAGGCCTTAAACACATGTCCTACATGGGCAGACTCAGAAAACTCCAGCTATACTGTCTCATATCATTTACTAAGAGGCAATCTCTGCTTTACTTACAAAGCCATGTCTGACCCAGCTCTGTTAGAAATGCTACATCTAAAGAAACCCCAATCCCCCAAAGCACCACACGGTCCAGAGACCTCAACCTCATTACCACAATCAACAGAACATGCTGAAGGGACAGGTTCATAACCCAGAGACTGCCCATGCTCTGGAATAGACTTCCCATACATGTCAAGCAGAGCATCTCACTGACCCTCTTCAAGAGAATTCTTGATGAGTGGATGGAAAATAGAAAGTTCACCCCGGGATCACTCCAGTGACAGAGGCACTGGGAACTAATGTCGGGCGGTGTTAGAAAAATGTGTATTTGAATACATGAGAAATGCTAGTTTAAAAAGCAAAGTAGTATATAATGCATTTTATTCTATTAATCATATAGTAGAGAGGATTAATTCATGTTTAAATGTAAAGTAGTTTTGAAACTGCAGTGTGGCTTGAAGCAAAGCTGACCTTCAACCCTGGCAGATGCTAGCTTAGCAAGTTTTAATGTTTATGCTTTTCACAAGTGATTATCTGCTGGGTCAGGAAATTAAATGTGTGAAATAATGAAATCTTCTGCTCTTTCCTGCTGGGATAATTTGGCCTTGTATATGTATTACTGAGATAGCACGCAGCTGTGTGAGAAAGTGTAACAGAGAACAAAGATATGTATTAAAAGACTGAATCTGCTATTGTATTCGAACTGATATGAAACCTTGAAGAAGTAACTTTACAGAAAGACATTATGTCTGACCAGGTGGATAGCAAGGCCGTATTGTAACCAGAGGAAAACTTTTTTTAAAATATACAGCATCAGCAGTTTTAATGAATAGAAGACTGTAAGCTAAAGTGATGTAGATGCCCTGTGACATACCACGTCAGTAAGGTGGGCACAGCTTGAATGTTAAACCTATATAAGATTGTGTGCTTCCTGTTTCATGTCAGACAAAATTCTGTACTTGTACGTTTTTGCCTCCTGGTGTACACTAGTAAACTTTTGAATCTGAACCTCCTGTGTATTGAATTCTTGATTTTATTTAACAGTTTGGTCCTTTGAGCCAGGAATTCCTTCAGACAGCTGCAGATCAGAGTCTACCGGTGGTCGAATACTGCGCAGGAGAAGTTACCGAAACGGTTCTTCTTGGGTGAAAAGACCTCCGACTGAATTGCCGTTTAAAGAGGCTGGCCACTTTCTGATCTGTGGCCGAAGAGCGGATATTGGACAGTTCAATACCGGAGGCTCAGGTAGGAAGAATTTACCTTTTTTTCTGTTTTAGATCAGGGACTAGGTTACAGTATATTGTTGTCAAGATTTATTTTGCAGATCAGGGACAAAAGGAAGTACATTATATTTGGTCAGAGATCAGGGTAATAGAATAAGGTAGGCAGTTATTCTAGATACACTGCGAACAGGAACTGAGAATTTGATATCACGTGATAAAAAAAAAGGGTTACGTAACATTTTCTTTGCCATGGGTAATCAGTGCACTAAAACATCGTGAGATCCGCCCCTAACCGAAGACGCAAAATACATGCAATCACAACGTTCCGATAACGTTAGGTATTATGCGAAATGGGTTAACAAATATGAATTTGATGGTAAACTAGATAAAACTTCACTAGTGAAACTCCTCAAACAGCTTAAATCTGATGCGGGAGGTCAGGCAAAAAAGCAACGCCAATTAGGCATTCCTCAGGCACACAGGTGGATTGAGGAAGCAAATCGTAGAGAACAGAAGCTGAAGAATTCAAAAACATTATTTTTAGACAAAGAGGATAATAACTTGGTAATAGCGACAGCTCCTCCTCCTTCTCCCTTGCCCCCTCCCTTACCCTTTTCAGGATATGAAGCGAGTGGACAGGCTGGCCCGCCCTCGCGTTATCCTGAAGTTTCAGCAAGACCACAACCATTTGTTAGAGATCCTATTGAGACTAGGTCCTGAACACGTAAAACACATAGGGATACAGAATCATATCAAATAGAGATAAACTTACAGGATGAGAGTGAGGAAGAAATATGCCCACTTATAGAAGTTCCAAATCCTCAGGCAGGACAGGATGGGCAAAACCCAACACTCTTAGTATATAGACCATGGACACCGGAAGATATCCGGAAGGCTACTGAGGGAATTCCCCATCCGAAAGTTAATTTTATGAAATTTTTAGAAGATTTACAAGGCATGAGGTTGAGTTACCACTTGAATGGGGAAGAAGTAGAAAAAGTAGTAAGACAAATTATAGGTCCAGATTGGCAAATGATTTGTGGCACCTGGAATCCTCGTAATGCAGAGCTAAGACCACTCCCACATAGTGACGCAGAGTTAGACAACAGAGTGAAAGGTCTAACAGACCGAATCTCTGAGAAATGGAAACATAGAGCAGACTGGACTTGCATTAATCAATGCATACAACCCAAAACAAAACACGTGCAACACATATCTCACAAAGCCAGTGTGCCAAACAGTCACAGCCCTTAAGACTAAACAACACACCTGATACACTTGTAATAGGTGACTCTATCGTCAGGCACACTGACGTCCCGCTCACCAGGCTGAACAAGGAGAGGGTCATGGTGAGCAGCCTGTCGGGCGCTAGGATCCGCCACATAACACAAGCACTCAGGTCACTCCAAGGCAAGTACAAATATGACTCAGTCATTGTCCATGCTGGTGTGAATGACCTGAGACGTACCTCCCTGGACTACATGAAAAGAGACATAAAGGAGCTCTCTGAGCATGTAGCCCAGGCCGGTATGACCCTGACCTTGAGTAGCATCTTACCCTCACCAAGAATGATGCCACAATATGAAGACAAGATGATCAATTTCAACAATTGGCTTAAGTACTGGTGTCATTCAAAGGGGATCCAATGCCTGTCAGCTTGGGATGATATGCTCGACAAGCCACGATGCTTCGCTAGGGATGGCTTGCACCTGTCACCCTGGGCTTTCAGATATTGGCAAAGGCTCTTGCTACCCCCATAGTGCCTTTTTAGGCAAGGCTCAAAAGACAAACCCACCTCCATAGGTATCACAAGGGATAAGAAACTAAGAGTAATGCTACTTAACGCCAGAAGTCTAAACCTCAAGATGCACACACTTGAAACTCTCCTTAGTATGGAGAACATCGATATCTGTGCAGTAACAGAAACCTGGTTCAGGGCTCCCGAGAGCACCCCAGCACTACCAGGTTATACCTCATACCATGCTTTTCGCCCCAAAACTTGGACCGAACCACAAAAGAGGGGAGTATCGATATTCATCAAAGATACCCACACCTCCAGGTTGGTGGCAAAGCACGAAGCATCAGAGACTATCCATGTGCAACTAACAGTGGGTAAAACTGCCTTCCAGTTTATAGCCTGCTACAGACCACCCTCCCAAACCCAGGAACCCCACTCGGCCTTCCTGAGAACACTGGAAAATATGAAGGTCTCTCCAAACACCATTATATTGGGCGACTTCAACTACCCAAACATAGACTGGGAGCATTACTCTAGCTCCAACACCCTAGCCCAAAGGTTCCTAGAATTTATAAACTCAAATGCTATGGAACAACTTGTTACCACTCCCACAAGAGGGGAAAACATACTGGACCTGATCATCACCAACATGTGAAGTGTATCCCTCACTGGTAAGATCAGACCATAAACTAATCTCAGTGGATATTCACATCCCGACCCCACCCCCTGCCCAGAAAACCACAGTGAAAAACTTCTCTAAAGCAAATTTCACACTCCTCAAAACTGAGGTGGAATCCTTCAAAGCCCCCGGGCCTGTGGAAAATACGGCCCAGACCGCAGAATCCTTTATAAACGCATTCTGTGAACACCTTCAGGAATGCATGGATCATGTGATCCCAAATAAAACCAAGACCCAATCCTCCAAAGGCAGACGTCCTGTCTGGTGGACCCCAGCCATAAACAAACTATACAATAGAAGGAGGAAGCTACTAAATGATAGAGCAAAATCCCAAAAAGGGAAGGCATCACTGATCAGTATAAGCAAAAAACTACAGGCACACATAAAATTGTCTAAGGCTAGCTTCGAGAGAAAAATTGCACAGGACACTAAGGATAATCACAAGGCTTTCTTTAGTTATGTTAGGAACCTGGGTGGTAATGCCCAGATATGCTCAGAATTAGTCCAAAATGACAAAAAATACACCGAACCCACAGACATTGCCAACATCCTAGCTGACAGGTTCAGTGCAAACTTCTCCCCACCCTCCCCACCAAAAGGGCAAATATCTATCCCAGCAGAGTGCTGCCCCCCTGACATCTCAGATGCTCAGGTAAGAGCCACCCTCTCCAAAGCACAAAACACAGCATCAATGGGACCAGATGGTGTCCCGGGCTGCGTCCTACATGAACTCCAAGAAGAGCTAAACCCAAACATAAAACTACTGCTCAATCTCAGCCTTACTACAGGATATGTGCCCAAAGAGTGGCGTACAGCAACAGTGGTCCCTCTCCATAAAGGTGGTGCCTCAACGGATCCTGGAAACTATCGCCCCATAAGCCTGACTAGCTTGGTCTGCAAAGCTATGGAAAGGATCATCATGGACCTCATAAATAAAGATATTGGGGACCTACAAACACTGGATCCTACCCAGTTCGGCTTTGTTAAGGGCAGATCCTGCCTTTTAAACCTGGTTGATTTCTTTGAAACAGTCACCAAGACCATTGATGAGGGGAAGGTGGTCCACACAGCCTACCTGGACCTCGCATAAGCCTTTGATACAATACCCCACTCGGGCATTATAGATAAGCTCACCAGCTTAAATATAAACCCCTATGTCACTAGATGGATTGCAAACTGGCTCAAGGACAGAACTCACATGGTTAGAATTGCTGGAGCCATGTCAGACTCCAAACCAGTTACAAGTGGTGTCCCACAAGGCTCAGTCCTGGGACCTCTCTTGTTCGGTATATATTTCTCAGAGGTACAGGCCAACACGGAAGGACTGTGGCTGACCAAGTTCGCAGATGACTGCAAACTGGGTGCCATAATCGACTCTCCAGCCGACACAAGCATCCTCCAAAAGGGCCTCATAGAAACAGACAACTGGTGCCAGAGCCATGGCCTCAAGCTAAATGCCAAAAGTGTATAGTCATCCCTTTGGCAAAACAAAGTGCTCACAAATTACCACATAGGTGGTAATCCATTAAGTACAGAAGAAGTAATTAGGGACCTGGGGACCCAAGTTGATAGCAATCTCTCATTTGACAACCACGTGGCCAAAGTGGTTAGAAAAACATTTTATATAGCCCACCTAATCATGAAGGGATTCACATCTAGATCAGGGATGTCATCGTGCCTCTTTACTCATCCCTCATCAGGCCCATAATTGAGTACAATGCCCCTTTTGGGATGTACCTTACCAGACACCTGCAGCAACTGGAAAGACCCCAAAAGTACCTCACCAAGAGGATCAAAGGGCTCATACAGATGCCATATGCTGCCCGGTTAAAGAAACTCCAGCTCTACTCAGTGGCATACCGCCTGTTCAGAGGCGATCTGTGCCTGACGTATAAAGCCATGTCCAACCCGGAATTAATGGACATGCTGCACCTCAGAAAATCCAAATCCCATCGAGCCACGCTCGAGAGACTTGAACCTCAGCACTGAAATAAATAGGACATGCTGGAGGGACAGATTCATAACCCAGAGGCTCCCTTCACTCTGGAATAAAATCCCAGTCCAGGTTAGGCAGAGTCCCTCATTGACTCTCTTCAAGAGGAATCTTGAATGAGTGGATGGGAGATCGTAGGTTTACCCCGGGTATCACTTCTGTGTCACTGTTAGACAGAGGCACAGTATACTAACCTCAAAAAAGGGCATAGCAAAATAAATTTAAAATGGGTGGCGAAAGCCAAACACATTCTGGCTAGGCTTATAAATGCCCTAGGGCAGATAGCCTAGTATGAACCTATGAACCTATGAACAGGAAAATGAGACAATAGATGGGTACTATGCTAGATTATTAGAGTGTTTTAATAATCATAGCGGTATGTCGGTTCCTGAGAACCAAACGAATGATTCCCCGTATGAACAACAATTGAAAAATGCATTTTTGAAAGGTTGCATTGCACCTATTAGTAGCTTCATTACGAAGCATATGATAGACCATCGAACAGGGAGGCTACAAGCTTTACTCAAATACGCTAGACATGCTGAAAGACATTTTAATAGTAAAAAGAAAAAGAAGGCGCAAGTCTTCACTGCTGAAGACGGAGCTGAAGTGTTTGTGTTACAGTCAGGTAAAAAGGGCAAAAAGAATGCCCAGGGAAACAAACAGTCTGACAAATGATCAGAAGATTTTGAAGAGAGAAAAAAGAGAGGTGAATGCTTCAAGTGCGGGAAAAAGGGACATCTAGCAAGGGATTGTAAGCAAAACAAAAAGGTAATTACAGAAGATAAGGGAGATGAGGACTGACTATATGATAGTGAAGATACATCATGTGAAAGTCAGAAATCATCAGGAAAAGTTAATAAACAGAAAACAAATGTAAATGTGATAGAAGGAGTAGAGGAAGTGCAAGTAGATATGGAGGATGAAGAAAATGAAATTTTGGACTTAGCATTATTGAGTTTAGAGCTCTACTTAGCAGATACAAAACCGGAAGTTACACTTCTGGTGGAGGGAAGGGAAGTCAAATTCCTGTGTGACTCAGGAGCGTCACAGACTTTGATACACCCCTCCAAGTTACCAGAACATTCTGAATCACCTGATTATATACTAGTGAAAGCAGCAAACGGACAGCTATATAGGGAACCACTTTCCCATGATATAGCAATAACTGACCCTGTTTCAGGTATGACCCAGAGAAGTAAAATTGTTGTTTCTGCAAAGTGTCCAGTGAACCTATTGGGCAGGGACCTTATGCAGATATTTGGCATAGCAGTAGTTCCAACTGTACAAGGTATGGAGGCACAGAGACAAATGGATACCTTTGTAGTGCGATCGGAGGGTGAAACTTTTTACTGGTACAGCCAGGACCTAGTCACGACTGGTCCAGGGGCAGTAACCGAGGAACTGATGAACATAGCCATCAGTAAAGCCCCCTCCCTTGACACTGATTGACAGCATTTGTTACACTGTACTCTATACTACTGTACTACACCAGGACCTGATGGAGAGTATGAGCAAGAATTGTTTAGAAATCGTGCAACTAGATTGGTTTTGCGTACTTTGTACTGGGATACTGAGGGGAACAGTGTAGTTAGCTGTTCGTTACCTCAAGAATTCCTTGCATTGTATAGATCAAATTGATTACCACATGTCAGCTTGACAAGGAACAAAAGTGTCAAATGGGCAGACTTAGGAGAAAAAGTAACAAGATGGGAGAAACAGACTGATTTACAACTATCAGAACAAGGGATACAAAAACAAAAACTAAATTGGTTGACACAGACACATCCAGCTGTACACTTGCAATCTAGCGAGGACAGCTGATTAGCATTTTTATTAGAAGAAGAAGAAAAGGCCTTATGTGAAATTCCAACAACTCTTTGGTCAACAGGCAAGTCAGATGTAGGACTTATTCGAACAGCAGGACCGGTTACAATTACCCCAAAGTCAGCTTTTAGATCACAGAAAAGACAATACCCTTTGAGAAAGGATGCAGAAATAGGAATTAAGCCTATAATAGCAGCATTACTCAAAGAAGGAGTACTGGTAGAATATCCTGATTCACCATGTAATACACCCCTATTTCCTGTTAAAAAAGCAAACAGGGGAATGGCGGATGGTACAAGATTTACAAGCTGTAAATAATGCAGTAATACCTAGAGCACCTACGGTGCCAGATCCACATACTTTGTTAAACGATTTAGAACCGCAACAGAAGTATTTCTCTGTGGTAGATATTAGCAATGCTTTCTTTTCAATACCTATACATCCTGATAGTCAATATTGGTTTGCATTTACATTTCAGGGTAAAAGGTATACGTATACTCGACTACCACAGGGATATTGTGAGAGCCCAACAATATTTGCACAAGAAATGGCTAGCAACCTGGCAGGGTTTACCCCACCGGGAGGTAGTCAAATTCTACTTTATGTAGATGACATCTTGCTAGCAGCCCCCACCCAGCAACAATGCAGGGAGGATACTGTAGCATTACTGAAATTTTTAGCAACACAAGGACACAAAGTAAACAAAAGTAAGTTACAACTTTGGAGAAAACAAGTTAGATACCTAGGATATGTAATATCCAATGAAGGTAGAATATTAGACGAGGAAAGAAAAACAGCAATTTTGCAAGCACCCAAACCAACAACCAAGAAGGAAATGATGTCCTTCTTGGGTACAACTAATTTCTATCGGAGCTGGATACCAAATTATGCTTTGGAATCTGCTCCACTGACTAACTTAATATATAAGACACCAATGGCAGCACAAGATATCTTACAATGGACACCTGAAGCAGAAATGGCTTTTTGCAGGTTGAAGCAGTTGATAGCTTCTTCATTTGTTTTAGGACTTCCGAATTATCACAAACGGTTCTTACAGACCGTAGATTGTAAGCAAGGATATATGACGTCAGTATTGACGCAACAACATGGGGATAAGCAACGCCCCATAGCCTATTATTCATCGCAGTTAGATCCAGTGGTGCGATCTTTGCCTCACTGTGTACAAGCAGTAGTTGCAGCTGCAATGGCAGTACAGGCTTCGGCCTCAGTGGTGTTATTCCACCCCCTCACATTGAGAGTGCCTCATGCAGTTGCAATAATTTTACTGCAAGAAAAAGTGGCATACCTTTCTCCTGCTAGACATCTTTCATGTATGACTATACTGCTGAGCCAACCTCACTTGACAAGTGAACGATGTACGACATTAAATCCATCAACATTACTTCCAACTCCTGCGGAGGGCACACCACACAGCTGCCTGCAGGAAATTGAACAGTTAGCTTTACCTAGACAAGATCTCACAGATATGCCCTTGGATAATGCCGAGGTGACATATTACGTGGACGGCTCATGCAGAAGGGGTCCTACAGGGAAGAATCTGGTAGGGTATGCAGTAGTTGCAGACACTGAAATTTTAGAAGCCCAATCCTTACCACATAACTTATCTGCACAAGCAGCAGAATTGATAGCTTTGACGAGGGCATGTACTTTAGCAAAAAACAAGTGTGTAAACATATATACTGATAGTCAGTATGCTTTTTCTACAGTACATGTATTTGCACAACAATGGAAAAATAGAGGAATGATAACATCTAGTGGAAAACCTATTAATCATGCGCAATTTATTTTGGAGTTATTAGAATCTATTCAGTTACCTACCAAAGTAGCTATTTGTAAATGTGTAGCTCATACGAAAAAAAAGATAAGATTTCAAAAAGCAATGCACGAGCTGATGCAGCTGCAAAGCAAGCAGCCTCAGACTCAGAAACTTTACTTTTGAATGAGGAATTACAACCCTCTGAGATTTTAGATTTAGACATGCTAAAAACAATGCAGACGCTTACTACAAAAGCAGAAAAACAAAAATGGATAAAACTAGGTGCAATTCTTGAGAATGGACTGTACATTTCCAAAGAGAGAAAAACGATATTGCCGTCTAATTTATTTAGATATGCAGCTTTGTTGAGCCATGGGCAGTGCCATGTCTCAAAAGGGGGGATGGTACAGTTAGTAAACCGAATATTCCAAACATACGGATTCACAAATTACACACAAAAATTTTGTGCAGCTTGTCATACTTGTAACAAGCACCATGCACAAGGGGCATTTAAAACCAAGCAAGGAAGTTTTCCTATACCACCATACCCGTTCCATACTATTTGTATGGATTTCATAGAATTGAATAAGTGTGAAGGGAAAAAGTTTTGTTTAGCTATTGTAGAGATGTTTTCCAAATGGGTAGAAGCTTTTCCAACCAAAAACCCGGATGCAGCAACAGTGGCAAAAGCCCTGATAAAAGAGATAATCCCTAGATTTGGCATTCCGGAAAGGATTTATAGTGACAACGGCACTCATTTCGTGAATCAGACAATCCAGCAACTTGGGAGATTTTTTGGTATCTCCTTAAAGAACCATTGTGCCTACCACCCACAGTCAGCAGGACTGGTGGAAAGGTACAATGGTACCCTCAAAAATAAGCTTAGGAAGCTAGTTGAGGAAACCCAGAAGAATTGGATATACTGTCTGCCTTTGGCACTGCTGAGTATGAGAACGGTTCCAAATGTAAAGGGTTTGACTCCCTTTGAAATGGTTTTTGGAAGACCATATTATGTGCCTCAGTGGAAAGCTCTCATGCCTGCAGAGCAAGAGGCTGACAGTTCATTAGCTAGTTATATGAGGAAACTGTTAACAAATAAATCTGTTTTGCAGTTTAACTCTTTTTCAGATAAGGAACAGACCAGACCGGTGGAAGCAGTCTTGGCCCCTGGGACGTTTGTGTGGCTGAAAGTGACGAAAAGGAAGAATTGGGTGAGTCCAAAGTGGGAGGGACCATACCAGGTTCTGTTGGCAACGCCTACTGCAGTTAGAGTGGCCGAGAGGACGTCCTGGGTTCATTTGACACATTGTAAACCAGTAAAGAACTTTCAACTTGATAAAAACTTTGTGACTGATACACAACCAGACCGAGATGGCCAAAAACAAAGCAAATAGAAATTTAGATCAACCCCAGAGATGTTGCATAATCATTTTGTTGAGTGTACATTTATTGACTGTAATTGTGACAATTTTCCTCTTGTTGTGGTTTATCCTACACACAACCACACAAGTGAAAGTGGGAAGGAGTGATGAGACGTCTATAGACTGGCATCCAAATTTTAACACATACCTAGCCATGAAACCTGTATATGCAGAGACTATGAACATTTCAAATTGCTGGGTTTGTACAGCTATACCAACAGCATATGGAGGACTGATAATGTCCGCTGTCCCTTTGGGGATAAATGAGACTTGGGAGAATTTACTCTTCGATACAGGAACTGTGAGATCACAGGATAAAATAGCTTTATTTTTACCTGTCACACAAAAAGGAGTTGTATGTTTTTATAAAAAATGATACCCTCCAGGTGGGCTGGAGCAATTGTAATATAACCATATCTTACCGATGTTATATTAAGAATAGTAATGGCAATACTTTTTGCAATACTAATTATGACTCATATTTGAACTCATTGAAAACAACCATGAATGACATTCGCAAAAATCCAGTTTTGTTTAAACAATTGTCAGTTATAGATCAGAAAATGTTTTGTGCAGGGCTGATGCGTATTAGTACTAAAGTAGAAAACTGTTATTTTATTTGTGGGAAAAAGGCATATAAATGGTTACCTGAGAATTGGTCCGGCAGTTGTTTTTTGGGTTATTTGGTTCCGGCAATAAGACATACTGCAGAATTACCTTTGGGTAAGATATGAAACGTGAGAGAAGCAGCTCGAAAGCCTGAAGGTCCAGTTGAAAAACCTGTGAATCCAGTCGGAAAGATCGAAGCTGGCTGGAAAGATCATAATGCCGTGAAAGATAAAAGCAAATTGACTCATATGGACTTGAGTGACAGTGTTATATCCTGGGCAGGAATATTCCCAGCCTATGGAGCAGTCAAATCGATCTGGGAGCTGAGGAAGTTGTCAAAACTTCTCGAAGTAATGAGTAATGCAACTTTTTCTGCCTTAGAACTGGTGACTGATGAACTGAATGCAATGAGAACTGTTGTGCTACAAAATCAAATGGCTCTTGACTTCACCCTAGCGGCGAGAGGTGGTACGTGCGTGCTTATCAAAGAAGAATGCTGTGCGTATATACCAGATAACAGGCATGAAATTAATAATCACCTAGAGGTAATTCAGCAAGTATCAGCCATGACTGAACCAGGCCCAAACCCACTGATGGACTTTTTCCAGAATCTATTTGAGGGGTGGGGTTCCATCCTAATGAATATTCTGATTGCCATTTGTGTGGGTATACTCCTAATAGGAGCATGTGTTTGCTGTGGAATTCCCTGCATGAAAAGATTAATCAAAGATTTTATTGATGTATCTGTTACTGAAACTTTGTACCAAGATATTGAGATTGAGAGATTGATCTCAGATGACATTTTTTCTGAAGTATAGATTGAATGACTCACCTAGCTGAAAATCCTAAGTGGAAGAAGTTGGGAGATGAAATGACACTATGCATACTTCAAAATAGAATAAAAAGTATTAATAGGGGAGAAAATGTTAGAAAATGTGTATTTGAATACATGAGAAATGCTAGTTTAAAAAGCAAAGTAGTATATAATGCATTTTATTCTATTAATCATATAGTAGAGAGGATTAATTCATGTTTAAATGTAAAGTAGTTTTGAAACTGCAGTGTGGCTTGAAGCAAAGCTGACCTTCAACCCTGGCAGATGCTAGCTTAGCAAGTTTTAATGTTTATGCTTTTCACAAGTGATTATCTGCTGGGTCAGGAAATTAAATGTGTGAAATAATGAAATCTTCTGCTCTTTCCTGCTGGGATGATTTGGCCTTGTATATGTATTACTGAGATAGCACGCAGCTGTGTGAGAAAGTGTAACAGAGAACAAAGATGTGTATTAAAAGACTGAATCTGCTATTGTATTCAAACTGATATGAAACCTTGAAGAAGTAACTTTACAAAAAGACATTATGTCTGACCAGGTGGATAGCAAGGCCGTATTGTAACCAGAGGAAAACTTTTTTTAAAATATACAGCATCAGCAGTTTTAATGAATAGAAGACTGTAAGCTAAAGTGATGTAGATGCCCTGTGACATACCACGTCAGTAAGGTGGGCACAGCTTGAATGTTAAACCTATATAAGATTGTGTGCTTCCTGTTTCATGTCAGACAAAATTCTGTACTTGTACGTTTTTGCCTCCTGGTGTACACTAGTAAACTTTTGAATCTGAACCTCCTGTGTATTGAATTCTTGATTTTATTTAACAGGCGGCATGATGCCAGGCCAGTTCTATGGGCTAGGCTTGTAAAGGCTCCAGGGCCATTAGCCTAGTACACACCTATGAACCTATGAACTTAGACATCATGCCTATCTTCACTAGTATATCAGAACCTAAACATCCTCATAACAATCTTAAACTCTCATGTCAACAACTTATGTCATTCTATCACACTTACCATGTTGCCTCTCAATTACGTAACTATTTGACTTTATGTAACCAGTACTAGTGTTGTACTTTTGTATTTACTGTTACAAATGTAAATTCTCTATGTATTGCAATGTGAAATGTGATCTCTACCTGGGGCTTTTCTCCCCAGGCATCTGCTGAAAATGGGAACATACTCAGACAGATTATCCTCATAAATACATATCAAATAAAATAAATAAATACCAGAGTAAGGCAGGATATCACAAGTCCAAATGAATTCCAGAGTAATGCAGGAAAAGACAGCCCTCCAGCCAGAAGACTCCAGACCAGATAACCCAAGGTACTGTGTCGGTTCATAGGGCTTCAGCAACTCATTTAAGAAACAGGGTCCAGTTTGTCAAGGGCATGATAGGGAAGTGTCAACAGTTTAAAAACACACTACGGCACCACATTAGTTATTGAGCAAGCTTTTAAAATGCTCAAAGAGCATCTTGTTGAAATAGATCTTACTGTGGAGCCTGGCTGTTGTGTTGGAATAATAGCTGGGGATAAAGGAATGACTTGCAAAAACAGGTCCAGAAGAATCCAAATAAGACAAAAGTTGAGTAAAAGACCTTTATAAACACCAACAAAGCTTTCAGGTTTAACAACCCTTTTTCAATGCATAACATCAGGTACAATAAAAACACGCCTATTTATACAAACTATCTAGCATGTGACCTACAGCCATAATCACATGATAGTAAAGCATTAACTTTATGTAGACATCTAAAAATCTAATATTTTTAGATGTCTACATAAAGTTAATGCTTTACTATCATGTGATTATGGCTGTAGGTCACATGCTAGATAGTTTGTATAAATAGGCGTGTTTTTATTGTACCTGATGTTATGCATTGAAAAAGGGTTGTTAAACCTGAAAGCTTTGTTGGTGTTTATAAAGGTCTTTTACTCAACTTTTGTCTTATTTGGATAAAGGAATGACACCTGAAAATGATGTGAAAAATGCATGCATACAGATGAGCCCACAGCTGTATCATCATTAAGGCAGACCCAGAGAAATGACTTATTCTTGCCAGTTATAATGTACATCTAATAGAAGATTTTTTTGACCTTAATATTCAACAAAAAAGTTCTGTTTAACAGTCTAGAAAGACTTAGCCAGCAATTAGGTATACAGGCAAAATTAGTGCATCCAGCCACAATATGAGTGTTTTGGAGAGGTACAAAACTGTGTGTTGCCATTTCAGAATACACCCAGACTTTTTAAGTGATAAGAGACATCTGCTATGGAGGTTTTCAATGGAGAGCAACAGGTAATTTTTCAGCATTGTGCTTCCCTTCTGAGAAGTCTATCACCTTCAGATAACAGTATATCTTTTAATTCAAATGCCCAGTTAGTAGAACCAAGTGTGACATGATAATACAAAAGCAGCAAGGACAGCAGAACAATGGATGGAGAAGATCTGGGCAGAGGTAGATGACCACTGAAATCACAAGAAGAGTGATCTAGGAGATGGGCAGATCGTAGTCCTACTGAGCTGGATGAAAGTGGTACACACATACTAATTATGGTGAACAAGGCAAGCAATACTACAGATAACTGAACTGTTACATGTGAAGAGGGCACCAGGTGGAACAGGAAGGAGTCTGAATGGAGTTCTGCTGCAGCCTGGCCAAAATCGGGCTACCCCATATAAAATCTGCCTAAGTGTTGGTCCTTAAATATAAGGTGCTGTTCATCAAGTATTTATTTGAAACTGTGAAGTGTATCATTGGTGATAACTACTACATTAGTTATTTTAAATCCCTCTTTATCGCATTCCTATGTGTTAATATTTTACTATGGTTGGGTATTTATTGAATGACTGCAGTGTATAGCTTTGGTTTCAGTAGGCTGCTAATTCTTGGGTAACTGCTACTCAGCTAATCCTCAGGTCATCATCATTAACCCCTTTTTTTCCCCATTTTTGTTTTTGTGGTAATTGGAACTGCTGAATAGCAATATTATTTTTCAGGAGGGGATAGCTAACCATGATAGCAACTTAGCAATGGGGAAGTGAATGAAATAGGTCATTTTGAATAGGGGAGAAATGGAATTCTATTATTGGCTTTTTCTATATAAAGAATTCTGTATAAAATTGGGGAAAGAGGGAGATAATCTGGGCTGCTGTTTTTAGAGGAGAGGTGCTGTTGACATAGCTTGGAAACTTGGAGAAAGTCAATTTCAATGAAGGTGCCCAAGGGCTTGTGCAGCCAAGCCTCAAAGAGTTCCCCCCCAAAAGTTAGGCAGAATGAGTGGAAGTTGTGGGATATAGACTTGTGTTAGAATGTTAAGAATTTAATAATTTTATCAAAACAATGAGTAGTAGTGGGTGAACAAATAAATTAGTACAAATTAGTCTTACTTGATTATGTTATATTAGGCACAGACTGCCATAAGAGAGGTATAAAGACAGGGTCTTGTGTTTTCACCATGAGAAATTTAAGTTAAAAGGCTGTGCAGAGTGATGAGTGGAATAAGTTGTTGGGTTCATACATAGTTAATAGGCATTTGGTTGTAGAGACCATTTTGGAATCTAGACCTATTTCCCAACTGTCCTAGTGCACTGTCTGGTTACATGACTAGCTCAGAGTAACACAAGAAGAAAATAGAGGCTGAGGGAATCAAACCTTAAACTACAGAAACATATTCATTAACAGTTCAAAGCCGGAAGTCATTGCACTAACTACCAGATCTACCAAGGTTCTACGAAAGTAGATTTGAAAGTCAAGTCTTTAGTTTTGAGATGTTGTTATGGTCCACGTGATGGTGTGGTTGAACTGTTAGAGGTTTTATACAGCAAGTTAGCAGTCTTCAGAAGGGATGAAGTATGTTGCTAACACAGTGAAATTTTAAGGTGTTGTTAATGCATGGAGCACAGAAGGTGCACACTAAGTACTAATATAAGTTGAAGAGTTGTTTCCAAGAGGAAGGTCTATTAAATATGTGGAGGGTGAGTAAAGGCAAAGAAATAGGGTACGCTGTCTTAAGGGATATGTTGAGACAGGCCATCAAAAAACACCTGGGTTTGCCAATCTTTCCTTAGGGGGTTCAGTGCGGCACTGCACTGAATTTGATACCACCACTTTACTGACTGTAATCATGTTATAATATCTATGGCAGGTGACAAATTAAAAAAAAAAAACATTTTTCACGATAAAAAAAAAACAGGATTTTTTTTGTTTCAGATATAATGACTGTTCAGTAAAGATGTAGTTTAAGGCATTATCATACTTGACAATAACTGTACTGACAAAAGGCTTTTAAACAAATAAAATGCCTGAGTGGAACACTCCTGTACCCAGCCTGCAGCACAGTTTGCCTTGTCGACACTGCCAAAACAATACTTCACAACTGCAGTCTTTGTTGATGTGTGTTCATATCTCCACTTAATTACAACAATTTCTCTGTGTGTGCATGACTGCTAGCGCATCACCAAACTTTAAACCTAACCTCCTGCTGCAATATTTGCACCTTTACGTCTATCCTTGACTATTCTATCCCCCCCCCCCCCGTTGCACTATTTCCACCTTTCCATCTACCCTTTTACTGGCCTATTCCCCCTTTTAACCTACCTGTCTCCCCTCCCTCTCACTACTTTGCTTACAATTACTTGTAGCTTCTTTCATTCACTTCTACTATCCAGGTTTTCTAAAAAAATAACTTTAGCTTCATTTTACTGTTTCCCTGATTGTTTTCTTTTTCCTATTCAGCCTACTGCAATCTGGTGTAATCAAACAGTGGCATACATCTCTTGAAGGAGTTTTTTCACACATACTTTGGTTGCTTAATTTCATTGTTTTTCCTCCCATTATGCCTTGTGGCATTTAAAACTCCCTGTTGGTGTCTAGTGCCATTTTTCCTGCCCCTTGGCTATCACCCTCAGATTACTGGTCCCGGTGATGTGCTACAGCTACATTGTATTATTTTTTCAGAACTTTGTGAATAACTGTACTGACAAAAGGTACAAATAACTCCAGACTGTAGCTAATATTGATTTCCTTAGAGCTCATGGACTCTTACATACTGCTTAGTTTTGTAACTGTATTGAGATGCTTTTTAGTTATACAGAGCTCATTTGCTTGAGAGTTTTATTTCATTGTGATTCCAGGTGTTACTATTATACTAATATCAATCATAGATGTATTATAACTGTTCGGTGAGTACTACTGTTCAGATTTTGTTCATTGCATTTTAGGAGCATGTAGAATATTAGATACTTAAACTAACTCTCTGATTATACTGGATAACCTTGCAGTTCAGCTAAACAGAACACTACCTCAGCTGAAGCTGAATTTTGAGCATGTACCTAGTTGCCTACTGAAGAATTATTTGTGGGCAGTTTTAAAAAAGATTGGTCATTCCATTCCTAGCCTACTAGCATCTGTTGTTAACCTGTATGTTGGCTTATTTGAATCTTAAGGTCACTGCATGGCTCCATTTTTTTGCAATGTGTAAAGATGTTTAAATACATTTAGATGTGTTAATTTACTACCTTTGTGTTACCTGCTATCATCTTATATCACCTGCTTTCCCTCTGTAAACCTTCTACTATTCTCTCCTACATGCTACTGTATTGTTTTTGTTCTCTGAAAACCTTAAGTTATTCTTCATTTTTTTCCACACTCAGTTAACCCCACCCCATCTCTATATAGTCTCTTTTTAACATCTTGTTAACATCTTGTGTTTCACAAACCGGTCTGTGATCTAACTTCCATCCATTCTTCCCTTTTTTCTAGGTGTTTAAATAATTAAAACGCCAGAGTGGAACAATCCTTTACCCAGCCTGAAGCACAATTTGTCTGCTCCACACTGCCAAAACAATACTTTACAACTGCAGCCTTTGTTAATATATGTTCATATCTCCACTGAATTACAGCAATTACTTTGTGTGTACATGGCTGCTAGCGTATCACCAAACCTTAAACAAACCTCTTGCTGTACTATTTGCACCTTTCCATCTATCCTTGACTGTTCTATTCCCCCCACTACACTATTTCCACCTTTCCATCTACCCTTTTACTGGTCCATTCCCCCTTTTAACCTACCTGTCCCCCCTCCCTGACACTATTTGCTTACAATTACCTGTAGTTTCTCTCATTCACCTCTGCTATCCAGGTTTTCTAATGAATAACCTTAGCTTCATTTTACTTTTTCCCTGATTGTTTCTTTGTCCTATTCAGCCCACTGAGATCTAAGTCGCTGCATTCGCCCTCATTACGCCTAGGCTCAATCCACTCCCCTACCCTACCCCCATTCCCATCCACCTCTAAATGCATTATATTTATAGCTAACCTCATTTTCCTCACCCTCCCTAGCACCTCTCCCACTCACTTCAACCAACCACACATAAATACCTCCCCCAAAAATACCACTACCCTATCAAGACCCCACTCCTAGGCAATACTTTTACTTCTACCTTCTCAAATTAAACACACCTGGTCTACTATATACCAATCCCTTTAAACTATCTCTTTAACTACTGTAGCTCCCTAGTCTTGCTGCAACTACTGTACCATCCTTTACCTCCTCACGTACGTCTTCACTACCTTAAAAACAGTTTAAACCCTCAGTAATTCTACAGTTATACAAAGCACTCACCTCTATACTTCTACACCTCATTTTTGCACCATGTTTATTACTGTCTTTGCAACTCCCCCTCTTCTACTCTTATACTACCTCTTGTCCTATCATACACAAATAAATCCACTGCAGCTTCCTCCAACCTGCACTCTTAATACCTTAGCCTCTCAGTCCCAATACTCATTCTCAGTAACACCCTGTATATTCCTACTACAAATTCCTCCCTTCCTAAAATCAAAATCCTCCCCCACATTCCAGTCACCCCTAGAACCAAGCCAAAATTCCACTTTTATCACTTCTCTCACCAAACCTCAACTTATCCTTCAAATACTTTGCTCCTTTCAGGTGACATTCATCCTAACCTAGGACCAAGTACTTATCCCTCATAAATAACCTAATCATACATCCTATTACTCCTTATGTCATACACAAATAAATCTACTACACCTTCCTCCAACCTGCTTTCATAATACCTACTAAGCATTTAACAATATACTCAATGAATATCCACATCACTCTTGACAAAGTAAGTGAATTTCATGCTTGGATGGCACAACACTCCCCAGATATAGTAACCCTCACTGAAACTTGTCTCAAACCTCAAATCTTGGACAAAGAATTCCTCCTCCCAAGTTACAACATCCTACGTCTTGACAGGCCTAATTAAAAGGAAGAGTAATTGCTATAATTAATTCTAACCACCTCCCCTTGTCCCAACATCTAACCCCCTTCACTTCACCCTGCTGAACTCCTAACTAACTGCAAAATTAATTACCACAATACACTGCCTATTTCTGCAATATATATATACCTCCTGGTGGTAACATCACCATATTAGAACAAATAATCTCCTGGCTCACACATAATATAACTAATGAAACTACTCTCCTCAGAGATGTCAACATCAACTGGCTTTCACTTACCTCTAATAGCCCTAGCTCCTGCATTAACTTGCATGTCTTCCCAATTAATTACCACTCCTACCTATATTAATAAACCAACTAATTCTAGTTCTTTTATAGACTAGATACTAGTTTCTCATCCACACAAATACCACTACCCTGAATCATTACCTGACTCATTAAGTGACCACTCACCAATTAGAGTACATAGACTCTCCCCCTACTACTCCAGATCTCACAAATTTAAAGAATCCTGCAAACTCTCCAATTTCTACCCTGATACCTTCAATATCATTCTCTCCACCATTAACTGGTCCTTTCTAACTTATCTATCTCTTTATGATGTAATGCAAACATTTAACTCTATATTTCTAAACATTCTAAATTCTCTTGACCCTCTTCGAACAATTAGAGTTAAATCTTTCAGCCCACCCTGGTTATCATAGACAACATGCTCTTTAATGTATAAAAGAGACAATGCTTGGAAAATCTGGACTAAAACAAAATCCTTTCCACATCTTCAAGCCTATAAGGAACTTTGCAATTTTACCAAAAAACATATCAATAAAGACAGAAAAATATCTTCTACAACAAATCCCAAACTTTACATACTAGTAATCCAAAAAAGTCTGGAAATCTATCAGTCAAATGCTATACCCAGGCAACCCTTCAACTCCAAACCTCTATCCAAACAATACTTCCCAAGAAACTGCATCTATATTTAACTCCTCCTTCGTTGATACTATTAGCAAACTGATACAAACCTCCAATTCTGTTAACTTCCCTGACATCCCTACCCTTCTAAACAAAACAACAGGTTCTGTCTAAAACCTGTACCCACAAGTTATATAAAATACCTACTTTTTCAACTTAAACCATGCTCCTCTTCAGCTGATAACTTATCTCCACTCTCCCTTAAGACAGCTGCTAACTCATTAGCCTATCATATTTTGGTCCTTATTAACCACTCTTCAAGTGAATCCACAGTACCCTCTATCTGGAAACAATTTTATATTCTACCCATTCATAAAGGAGGTAAGTCCACAGAACTATCTAACTATAAGCCAATTGCAATTCTATCCCCTCTCTCTAAAATACTGGAGAAATGTGTACATAAACAAATCCTGGATTATCTTATCCAAGAAAACCTACTAACCTCCACACAACATGGCTTCCATCCCAACCATAGTACAACAACAGCCTTCATTTCATTTAAAAAACACTATCTCACTAGCCAGTGACAACAATAAACATGTCTCCTGTCTCTTTTTAGACTTCTCCAAAGCTTTCAAATCTGTCTCTCAAACCTTGCTCCTTGCTAAACTCTCTAACTTTAATCTCTCAAGTTCAACAGTCTCCTGGTTTGCCAGCTACCTCACTGACAGACAGCAGTCTGTTAAATGGCTTTCCTCACTATACCCTGCTCTCCTCATCAAGATGGGAGTCCCTCAAGGATCAATACTTAGTCCCTTATTGTTCAACATCTTTACAAATCGCCTATACACATCTTGCCCTCAGTCATCTCTCATACAATATACTGATGACTCCACAGTCATTACCATCTCTGATAACCTCTCCAATCTGATTACCCTCACCCAAAAATCCTTCAAATCTATTGATAACTGACTCTCTAATAACCAGCTAATACTTAATCCAAAAAAGACTAAACTTCTGCTATTCCTCCCTATATCTTTCACACACCTTAAACCCTCTTTCTGTATTACATTCCTTAATCATACAATTATCATGGTAGAAAAACATACTAAGCTTCTGGGAGCCATCATAGACAACCAACTGAAATTTGACATTCACATACTCCAGTGCATAAAGAAAACCCACCAAAAACTAGGCCTCCTTTACAGAAATAAAATATTCTTAACAAGAGTCTCGACTTTCGATTACCCATGCCTATCTTCTACCTAGCCTCTTCTACACCTCACAAATCCTCACTAATCTCCAGTCCTCACTCTTAGCTAAACGTGAATCCACCTACAATAAAGTTGCCCGATTTGCTGTTAACGAAACCTCTAAATCTTACCAATGTCTTTCTCTCAAGACCTTAAATTGGTTAGAATTCCCACACCAACTGCTTCTCTTTCAACTACTGATCATACATTTCATTGTCTACAATCCCTCTTTCTGCCCTAATATCTCCTCACTAGTCTCCCTCTATACCCCTCCCAGGACCCTCAGAAGCTCTGACCAAGAAGCTACTAGAAATTTACAAACCAAAAAGATCCATTGAACAAAACTTCTATAGTTACTCTCCTTCCCTCTCCTGGAACAAACTTCTCCTATCTAATAGAAACATAAAACATCCTCAAGAATTCAAAAAATGCACTCAATTAATTCCTAATAAACTCCTGGACTTGCCACTGTAAACATCATCCTTGAACCTCTTAACAGTATCTCCAGCCAACCTACCTTTCCTGATTCTGCTAACACCCCTTTCACAACTTCAACACCTTAAAAACCCTCACTTCTCCTCCCTTACCTCTCTCATTTTCTCTCTCTCTAAACTTCATTACCTCTCACTACTCCTTTTAAATCTCCCCTCATGCTTAATATTACCCCTGACAACAACATCTATATCATCTAACAATCCCTACATGATATTTAAATACTTTTACTGAATGCGACGACTAAGTGCATTATTATGCTCTGGACACTGCCAGAACAAACACATTTGCTTCTTAACTTACTATCTTTATGGTATTTAAAATGCTACTTCTGAAGCAGGTGACAAATGGAATGTATTACACTCAGGACACTGCATGTACATGCAAAGTTGCTTCGAAACAAGTTATCTGTTCTCCTGTTGTACATATGAATCTATCCTGTAAATAGTTTTGAAGAACTGGATTTGACACAATCTGTATACTCAATTGTGCAAACTGATCATCTGTCTATCCTTGTAATTTAACTGACTGTTTTTTCCTATTAATGGGCTATGTATTCATTAGATTTGTTAATGTGTTAAACTACTGTATATGATTGTAGAGCTCTTTTCCCCGGGCCTCTGCTGAAAAAGGCCACTAGCTCAGTCAGACTATCCCAGTCAACGAATGTCAAATAAATAAATAAATAAAACTCAGCACAGCACACCATTAATGGAAGTAGGATATAATGCAAAATATTTGACTGAGTGTGGCAGTGAACACCTCTGAAACAATGGATATAGAGCCTATATATATATATATATATATATATATATATATATATATAATATTGTATATACTGTATATATGAAAGTCCATGCCTCAATCTTCTTTAAGATTTCATGAAAAATTTTTCATGACACAGTCACTACATGCAACTTGCATGTGCATGCATAACTATGCAACTTTATTTACTCCAATCTATGGGATGTTATCTGCAACATGTAGCAAAAGAAAAATATTTTTCGAAAGATGTACTGCAAATTTCTGTCTAATATAATGACAATTGAGTAAAGAAGCATTTTAGGCCATTTCCATATTCCATAAACTTAGCAAAGGTTCAACACAACACTAGCAATGGAAATGGTGGATAATGCAGAATATCTGACTGACGGAGAACATCTATGAACTAATGATTTTTATGCTTATGCATAAAAAATTAGATGTCGGTCCCTCAGTAAGATAACATTATGACATCTTCAGGCAGCTACTACACCTGATATTGTTATTCCACTTAAAGTTTTCTGTGTAGCACTGTACCAAATTTGACCCACTGCTTTAGCTGCTTAGAAACATAATACCATAGCCATGACATGTTGAAGCTAAAAACAGTATATATATTTTTCTTGTAAAATGTATGTAATTTGACATCTGCAGTGATGACAACTCAGTGTGAAATTATTACAGTAATTTGCATAATGAGTAGACATTTATATAATACCCCAATAGGAACCAAGCGTAATGCAAAATGTCAGATTATAGCATTAAAGGCACATGAACTAAAGCATTTGTACCGGGATATGAAAGTCTATATCTCAGTCCCTCGTTCTGATTTTATTAAAACTATGCAATCAGAAAACTGCCAATTAAGCCAGATCATCCTGGCTTAATGAGAATTTAGCAGTCACTAGATGAGGCACTTGAGGGCAAAGTGGGGAGAAGACTGGTGACATTCAAGGTTAATGGACCATGATGCTATGGTGGTATTCCATTTGCCATGTTATATACACTTATTTCTGACAAACACAGAGCCAAAGCCAGAAATGGACTATTGGGATGAGAGTGAAGCATTGAATTCCTGGATGCCTAACTGGGAGAAAGAGGTAACCAGATGAGGACCGATGCAAACAGTATGGTGGAACCTAGAAGTGAACAAAGTGAACAGGATCAGTTGGATGAGCTGGGAACACATAAGGAAGGAACCCAGTGGAGTCAGCTTTTAGCTGTTTGGGGCTTTGCAACCATTTAGCATTGAACAACAGGAGTGGCACACCTGTGGACAGCTTAATGCAGTTTGGGGATGGACATCAAATCAAGGGAAAGAAAAGGAACATAAGCTACCATAGGGTAAGTGGAAGTCAGTGATCAAAGGCAGAGCTAGCATTATCTAAAAAGATGTATGGGAGAATAAAGCTGATCATCCGAGGAAAAGACCAAGTACGCACAGGCATAAAATGAAAAGATTGTAAACAGGGGACAAGAAGTTGGAACAAGTGAAACAAGCTGTGAACGAGCCTGGTATATGGTACAAGGACCAACATACCTAAGTTATTAGTTGATCAATACATACATACATACATACATACAGATATTTCAAGCATGTGCATTAATGCCCTTCTAGCTTGCCAATATACCAAAACACTTGTTCCCATAATAAGTGTCCAGACTGTTCTTAAAAATATCTAAACTAGTACTTGCTTTAATGTAATTTGGTAGTCTGTTCCATGCATCAGCTACTCTGTCAGAGAACCAATTAGTACACTTTTCATTCCTATAGAATCTTCTACATAGGTTGTCTGATGATTCTCTAGTACTTTTTAATAACCCCAAACATTCCCAGAGGAAGCTGTCCCTAAATGCCCTATATAACTGAATAAGATCTCCTCTTAGATATCTGTAAGGGACACTGTACAAGTTCAGTTATTTTAGTCTTTCATAATAACTTAAATTTTCACATCCATGGATGCCCTTGGACAATGATACACAGTAACTGCTGAAAGGTTGGCGAGACAGATTCAGGAGTAGTACACATGTTCTGAAGACAGGAGAGAGAGTGACAAAATACGGTGGGGATTTAACGGTATTAATCAAGAAAATTAAGGGTAAAAACCTTCCCCAAACAGCTAGGAGTACTGCTTATTAGGACTACCCTAAAAGTATGATTCCAAGTGAAGGGTGAAGAGGAAAAAGGAAAAGGCAGACTTGGTACTGATAAGCATAGTTAAAACACTCATAGCCAAGGGGTGGAAGACCCGCATGTGAATGCGTGGTGTGGATGAACAACCACATCAGGGCTAGTCACCCACAGATGTGAACCCTGGCTCTAGATGATTGTCACTGAAGGTACATTTCAACCCTATGTGCAAAAATGGAAAAAAGGATTGTGGATAAATCGATAAATGTCAACAGAGTACATTTATTATTCAAATATGCCAAGGAGGTATTCCTGAAGTCTTTGGTCAGCAATGCTTCAGGAATGTGGAAAGTTCTGAGGGAAATGGTTTACAGAACAATTCTTAAGTGTTGATGACCCTCTTGTTCCTTATTAATAGAGAATTTTCAAGAAAGAAGTGGTATGCTGAACCTTGTACTTAATGTATATAGATGAATTCATATTTGGTTTGAATGTTAACAGTTCTGTATATTCATAAAACCAACAAAGTTCAATTAAAAAAAATAATGCCATTCTATCCCAAGGATTTCTCTGCATCTCAATTTTGACTTACATGTCAACACACTGTTTTGCCAGTAAAAAAAAAGCTTTAGCCTTACCCTGTATGCAGTAACAGAAATATACCTTGGCTTGTGAAATAAAAATGTTTTCTTTACATCTGGTCTAATAAAGTATTAGTGTACATATATTCTGGGCATTAGTTTCACCTGGCCTTGTGAGCAGAGCCTTATGAACCATTGGATTTCACAGATATCTATAAGAGGCCATATGTGAGGTCCCCTAAGGCAGTCCACAGCAAAAGCTTTGGAGAATTCCAATAAAATATGTGGGTATGTAAAATCAGTAATGCTATTCTGCCATCAAAGGTTTTACTGCAACTCAGTTCTGATTTATATGACAGACTACTGTCTTTGTTAGCATACAAAGTGTAGGCCTCACCCAAGATGCATTCTTAGCTACTAAAATAAAAACCATTCTTTACTACTAGTCAAATGAGGATTTTAGCATACTTATATTATGAACATTATTTTCACCTACAGGAACGAGAATAGCAGTCTCAATATATTTAAAAGCGTCAGCAGCGAAAGGAGTAGAAATCCATGAATGTCATAAGATCGCAGTGAAAAGTTCTTCAAAACTCTTTATTATGACAAAAAAAGTAAGCGCTTTCACCGTCAGGCTTCGTCAGACTTTATAATTTACACACAGAGCAAGATTTAAATAGCTGAAGCATATAATTGTAATAATTGACGTCAGCATTACCTATTAAACATTTAAAGTAACAAAATACATGATTTACAATTCCATATAAAAATAAAAATGGAAGCTAAAACAAATAAAATCAAACACATTAAAATTGTTGACGTCAACCTAGACTATTAGAAATTGAAGGTAACTAAATCCATAAACCACCTAGAAAATTACCTAAAAATATGGACATAAGTCCTAAAAAAAACGAGTGAAACTTGATACATCTACTTCTACAGTTCTAAAGAACTATCACTGTTTAGGTCTAGGTAGTCTCCTTTTCTTTAGGATACTTCCTAAAGAAAAGGAGACTACCTAGACCTAAACAGTGATGTCCGTATTTTTGTTGACATTTATCCATTTATGGAATTGTAAATCATGTATTTTGTTACTTTAAATGTTTAATAGGTAATGCTGACGTCAATTATAACAATTATATGCTTCAGCTATTTAAATCTTGCTCTGTGTGTAAATTATAAAGTCTGACAAAGCCTGACGGTGAAAGCGCTTACTTTTTTTTGTTATAATAAAGAGTTTTGAAGAACTTTTCACTGCGATCTTATGACATTCATGGATTTCTACTCCTTTCGCTGCTGACGCTTTTAAATATATTGAGACTGCTATTCTTGTTCCTGTATATGGTTTGGAATTTATGGTTGGTTTACTCAATTTTTATCGCAGGAACTTATCTCCCTTTGTGGTTCTTTTTATTTTTGTTGTGGATTATTTTCACCTAGTCTTGTGATATGAGATTTGTGATGATAGGAGGTACTGCCAGCTATGCCAGAAGTAGGGCAGTGGATGTATGACTTGTGCCAGCACAGCTAGCTGGAATTTTGTAAATAATTATATATAATTTGTATATCAAACTGATTTGGACAGATGCTTGTGCTGAAAATGCATTTGTGAGTTTTGCTTGTGTTAAAATGTATCAACGGTGCACCCTGCTGGATTGAAAAGAAATGTAGATACATTATTATAACTAAATTAAATGTATATGTTTTAATAGAGGATACTGGAACAGCAGAGGTTAACCAGCTAGATTACTTAAAAAATAAGGGAAATGTCACTGAACTATTAAACTATTAAAAAGGTGCCCCACAGTGCTGAATAGGGCCAGAGACAGTGGGTCTGGAAGAAGCTTTTGTTCATTAGCTCAGTAAAAAGAAGGGAAGCCCAGAGCACTGCCATAAACACTTAGATGTGTAATGTAGCCATCTATACTAAATTCCTGTCTCAGCTTCAAGGGGGGAATACTGTGAGAACCTAGATTCAGGTGACCATCTTGGATATTATATTATACAGGGCATAATCTCTAAGTATTAAGTATTCTGTTTTGGGGAACCTGACTAGAAAGACTGCTCATGTATTTCATTGTGCCTTGCTCTATCAAGTAAGTTATTAGCAAATAGTAATTTTCCTAGATTCAGTCAGGAATATAGTGAAGCTTAGTTTAGAGATTGTTTTTCTTTATTTCTATGAGTCTGTCCATAATATTATTTTCAATACTTCCTGTGATTTCAACTCTGTGGTTTACTCTATATTTAGTATTTTCTTGTTCTTTTATTATTTATGATTAAATATATTTAAACTTTTCATTGTGGTTGGTCTTTTTTAGAAACTACTTAATCTTTGAGAGTGCTGTCTTAGTCACCTACTAACATTTGTATAAGTGTTAATATTACACAGTGTAACTGGACACCCTTTGTTAAGGGCCTTAGAGTAGCTGATTGTGGAGTGTCTGTTGGTGGTGATAACTACCTTATACTCTGGGCAGAAGGGGCCACATCAGGTAAATCTGTTCCAGTCTTTCCCACGTGTGTGTGTGTGTGTGTGTGTGTGTGTGTGTGTGTGTGTGTGTGTGTGTGTGTGTGTGTTTGTAAAATCAAATATTCCAGTATGTGAGTGTCAGCTTCTTGGAGCAGGGACACAAAGCACTGATCTTAAAGAGTGCGGGAGGACATGGCTTGGATACTTCAGTGAGGACCTAACCCTACAGCTGTAGCAGTGGGGAGTCTTATTGATGACCTGGAGGGAGACAGACATAGAGAAATCCAGACCACTAGCTGACTGTGTTCCCTGTGTGCTGGAAACTGTACTTTATTTATTTATTTATTTATTTATTTTAGATTTGTTGACTAGGATAGTCTGTCTGGGTGTGAGCCCATTTTCAGCAGAGGCCCGGGGAGAAAAGCTCCAATAAAACAAGAACATTGACAGGTACGGTGTCAGTTTTACATAGAATTTAACAGAAATATTTAGAGACAACAAAGAAAGCACAATATACAATAGGCACTTTAGTGAAAAGAAGAAAGTTATTACAATATATTGAAGTAATATATATCTATATATTTTTTAGAGGGCAGGGGTCCAGCTTTAGTTGATCATTTAAGTATACTTTAATATCTGTACATATGTATGTCTGCATCTGAAATACTGAGTGTATCCATTTGTATTCCAAGTGAACGTCCCTCTCCAGTGTCAGTGTTGAGTATTCATGCTCCTTAATTACTGGCCCAGAGTGGGCATGTCACATATTGGTGAGCAGTGGTGGGATATTAATTATATATATAGCCTATAAGCAGTTGTCACTAAAAAGGTGTACTGTCAAGCATCTGCAGAGTAGACATTCAGAGTTTCATATCACAGTAGTTTTATTTATTTAACATTTGTTAGCTTAGTCAGTCAGGGAGAGCAGACAAGGATGTCCAGAGAGGATTATGGCAATTTGACAAGGAACAAGTTGGCTGAGAAGTTCCAAGCCAAAGGACAGGTGCATGCCAACTTGACTAAAGGAAAAATGATTGCATTCTTAATCACAGCTGCAACAGAGACCAGCAACCAGGAAGACAACCAGTCTAGCATGGGGGATTTACAGCTCTCAGAAACAGGACAGTTCAGCTTTTCTTGCAGGACTTAAAAATCCATCTGGATTTAAAAAGGCTTGAACTGGAGGCCAAACATTTGGAACTATAACCATCAGTGAGGCTGTGACATTTGCAGGCTGAAGAAAATGAGAGGCTGTGGCATTTGCAGGCTGACGAAAATAAGAAACTGTGACATTTGGAAGCTGAAGACAAGGAGAAACAGTGTCAATATGAGAGAGAGAGATGCTGACTCTTTTCCAGGGCCATGGAAGTAATAGGGAAGGGAATAACCGAATCCCAGAAGCAATAAAGGTCAGTACATTTTTTCTACAATTAACAGAGGGTGATAATTTGGATAGCTTTACTCATATATTTAAAAGGGTGTGTAAACAATATAATGTTGATCAAGAGCTCTGGGAAGGGTTCCTCACCCCCTTACTCCATGGTAAAGCTGTAACTGTTGTTTATAAATTGTCTGATGCTGATTGCTTAAACTATGCTACAGTTAAAAAAATGTTTATTGGAATGTTTTAAGTTAACACCTGAAGCTTACAGAAAAAAAGTTTTGTGAGCATATACACAAGGCAGATGAAAGTGTGTATGATTAACTTGCTGAGTTAAGCACTTATTTTCATAGGTGCATGAGTGGGTGTCAGGTCACCACTTTTCAAGGGCTGACAGACCTTTTGGTGAGGGAACAAGCCTTTTGCACTTTCCCTGAGGACATGAGAATCTGGTTGGCAGACAGGGAATGTAACGCTGCAGATGAGCTAGGGAAAAAAAGGGGATCTCTAGTTAGCATGCAGGGCACCACTGTACAGGAATAGGGCACCCAGTGCTGCACATGGATATAAGAGAAACTATGGTGGGCAGTGGAAACTGCCCAACAGAGTCATCCAATAACAGAGGAAGCCACTAGTTCAGGTACACAACCAGGATCAAGGGTTAAATGTTTTAAATGAAACCAGTGGGGCCACGTAACATATAGATGTCAATGGAGGCAAGGTGGGGAACAAAAGGTGGAGGAGCCAGCAAGTGGGAATAACAGAATGCCAGTGGTAAGTTTTCTGGAGACAACAGGGGTACTAAACTACCACCTCAGTTTTTATCCTATCTTGGTGGATGGAAAACAGGTCACTGCCAAGAGAGACACAGCCTCTGATATAAGCATTGTGAAGTCTGCAGTGGTTAAACAGGAGCAGTACTTGCTTGGGCAGTCCACTCCAGTCAGAGCTGTAGGAGGGATCTCTTTCCAAATGCCTTTGGCTAGGGTTCACCTATTATTATTAAGAAATAGTAATTCTAGACTCAGTCAGGAATATTGTGAAGCTTAGTTTAAAGATTTTTTTATTTCTATGACTCTGTCCATTAATATTATTTTCAATACTTCATTTGATTTGAACTCTATGTTTACTGTATATCTATATTTATTATTTTCTTATTTTATTATTTTTAAATATATTTAAACATTTCATTGTGGCTGGTCCTTTTTAGAAAGTACTTAACCTTTGAGAGTGCTTATATTTATTTGGTAACACTGTGTGGGCCACTCCAGAAGTCCTAGCTGTCTTGGTCAACTACTACCATTTGTATTAGTATTAATATTACCAGTATAACTGGATAGCCTTTGTTAAGTGTCTTAGAGAAGCAGATTGTGGAGTGTCAGGTGGCGGTGATAACTATCTTATATTCTGGGCAGAAGGGGGCACAGCAGGTAAATCTGTGCCAGCCTTTCCTAGGTGTGTGTGTGTGCGTGTGTGTATGTGTGTGTGTGTGTGTGTGTGTGTGTGTGTGTGTGTGTGTGTGTGTGTGTGTGTGTGTGTGTGGCAGCTACTTGGGGCAGGGACAAAAGCACTGTTCTTACAGAGAAGGTGCTGGAGGACTTGGCTTGGACACCCCAGCTGAGGACCTAACCCTACAGCTGTACTAGTGAGAAGTCTTATTGGGGACCTGGAAGGAGACAGACATAGCGAAATCCAGACCCCAGGCTGAGTTTGTTCCCTGTGTGCTCTTAAGGGAAGTTATGCTTGATACAGGGAGGTCTGCATCTGAAAATATTGAGTGTATCCATTTGTATTCCAAGTGAATGTCCCACTCCATTGTCAGTGGTGAGGATTCAGGTTCCTTGATTACTGGACCAGCATGAGGATGTCACAAGGTCAACTAGACCCAAGATGGGAAAAAGTATAACTGCAACAATAAAAGACCTCTGCAATGTGGGATTTGCTAGTTATATATAACAGGCAATTTATCATGTCTCCTAAGGCAGTTCAGAATAAAAAGTGCAGGAAATTCTAATAAGACTCTTGTGTACAAAACACACTCCATATTTTCATTCTGTCTCCAATCATGATTTCTTTAATACTTGTTAACCAGGTAGGTGGACTGGTCAGAGGGCCAATTGCAGTCATGACCTAGGCCAAGAAGGCAAATACAAGGTACAAATACATAAAATATAATTCTCATATAATCAGCACTTAGTAACATGCAATCTTTGCAGCAGAATTATATAAAGCATGATAAACAATAGGTAATTTTACAAATGTGCTGATGAAATACATAAACATACAAACCAGAGCAAGTTAAGCCACATACAGTTATAGCTGCAACTAAGAAAAAAATCTATAGGAAGTAACACAGCAGCACCCTATCTCTATCAGTATGCAGAGCATTAATACACACACACACACACACACACACAAAGATATATATATATATATATATATATATATATATATATATATATATATATATATATATAGTAACGAAACATTGCCTTGTCTGGTGAAAACATATTTGTTTTACTTCTGATTATTGAGGACTCAGTGAGCACATTTTCTGGATATTAATTTCACCTGACCTTGTAAGAATATGTGTAATAGCCCACAGGTGAAAACTGGGTATAGTCTCAGACTGTAACAGCAAATGCCCTCTGATATGCCAGATATGATAGCTGTATATGAGTTTCCAGAAGACAATTAATAAAAAGTGCTGGCAATTCTAAGTAGATATTTGAATACAAAACATACTGAAGAATGCTATTTTTACCCCAAAGGATTTCATTACATTTTATTTCTGATTTACATAGCAGTATACTATCTTTGCCAGTATATAGAGTATAGACCTTAGTCTATGAGTATCAATAGAAATATTGTCTTGGCTGGTAAACTCAAAATTATTTTTTTTTTTACTTCTGTAGTAATGATAACACAATAAAGATAAACTCTGGATATGAAATGCATTCTGCCTCCTTGAGAAGAAGACGTATGCTCTCACCTAATGGAAAATGAGTACAGCATTGTTTGGTAGCATATCACATTCTAAAAGTAATGTGGGCTTTTAGGTGGAGACAATCAATTCAGGATCATTAAACTGAAAATATTGTCATTTTCTAGCAAGATTTTGGAGTCAGCAAATCTAGATATTTAGCTATAATCAGCCGTTAGGCTGTGATTTTAGGTTCAAATATAATGGAACAGTTGCATGTTCAATTTTTGGTGCTGAGTTACATTTCCTGGTAATGCTTAGAAAACATTGCTTACAGGAAACTAGTAGTTTTTATTTTTATGCTGTAAAAGCAAAATACATTTAATGTTTGCATATTTGCCCCTGCATTATGGCAGCAATGAAATTATGGTAATAAAGTAATAACCTTTTGACAAAGGGAAATACTGCACCAGCCCAGCTATCTCGAATTTTGAAAATAATTCTATGTTATTAGTGAATATTAATATGATTTTTATAGAAATGTAAAAGAAGGTGATGCTACCAGCCCAGCTATCTGGAATTTTGTAAGTGGCTATGTGTCATTTGTGAATGCCAACATGCTTCATGTAAGATGCTTGTGCTATAACTGTGTTAGAACTCTATGTTATATACTGAGCTAAAATGTAACCACAGCATGTCCTGCTGGCATAGAACAGAAATATATATAAACTATTGTAATTGTGCAAATGCATGTGTTTTAACAGTGGAAACTAGAACACAGAGGGTTAACCTGCAGAACTTCAAGAAGATAGTTCAAATTAAATTGTTTTATGGTTGTGCTATAAAAGTTATCTTTCAGTTTCAATTAACAGGATACAGGATGTCTACACTTGGGGATTCTCTGTGTTGTTTTGTAAGTGTTTTACTGTTTTATGTCTTCTAGCAGTTGCAAACATCTGAAGGCTATGTATTTTCAGAGAGAGATGTTAAATGTGAATGTGAATGTAAAGACTATTGTCTTGTTCTTTTATTATTTATTATTAAATATATTTATACCTTTCAATTGTAATTGGTCTGTTTAGAGATATTTTAGCTCTTAGAGTACTTGCATATCTATTTGGTGACACTGTACAGGCCACTCCTAAATAGCCTTACTCTTGGTCAGACTACCATTTGGTTTAATAGTAAAATTACACAGTAGGATTGGACACCCTTTGTTAAGGGCCTTAAAGTAGCTGATAAAGAGTGGCTGGTAGCAGTCAGGACTACCTTATAGTCTGGATAGAAGGGGGCATAGCTAGTAAACCTGTGCCAGCCTTTGCCAAGAGAGTGTGTGTGTCAGCTACTTGGGCAGAGACACAAAGCACTGGTTGGTCAGAGAGGGTTCTAAAGATCTTGTTTTGGCCACTCAGCTGAGATCTCAATGCTATAGCTGTGCCAGTGGGGAGTCTTATTGGGGATCTGGAGAAAGGGAGAAACCAGCCCCAGACTGACTGTGAAGCCATATCAACAATCATTCAGCAGTGATCCCATAACTGCCCTTTCTTTTCAAAAACAGCTTGCTCCAAAATCAAAAGCTACTTTCTATACATATAGTTAATGGCCACATGTCTCTTGAACGTTTTGCTGTTGTGCACATACATACTACCCCCCCAAAACAACCTATATGAATAATTGCTTATCACAAATCATGTAACTTCCTTCTGCTTTCATTCATAGCCTCCATCCCAAAAAGGAGACACTTTCTGTTCGCATTTATGACGTGTGGTTGTAAAAAGAAATTAAAAGCCCTGTGGCCTCAGTAATTAATTTCAACTTGTTATTGTAGGCACATATTCTGCCTCTATACAAGCCATATCATGTCCTACCCTTTCACATCCTGCCTCTCTGTTCCCAAAAGATATTCAAATTCTGCATACCCTTCCAATGCTAGAGTGCAGTGAAAACAAAAGAACAATGCTTCACAGTAATGTATTTGAACTTCTTACATTATACAGAGCTCACCACCAAACAAGCCATGGAATGATCATTTGACTTTGCCTAACTGACCCTTGCTTTCATCCACAGCCAAAGATGTAGCCTGCAAAAATGATCTCCAAGTGCTAAATGTGCAATGGCCACAATAATGCATTTCAACCACATCCGTCTCCACCCTAATCACCATAAGAAAAAAACAACAAACAAATAAGACAGGCTTGTGCTTTATGAAATATGTATTGTCACCACTGCACACAGGTATATCTGGTTTCTTGACAGTCAATTAAAAAAGCACATCTGCAGATAAGACAACTGTCCCTGAAAATTACAGAGGCTGCTGCTCCTACCAGTCTCTATTCAAATAATTAAAGATAGCCATGAAAACTTAACAATTACTTAAAAGTGTGCATAATAATAAGCTATGAGTTGGCAGCTCATTTATGTGACATTTATTTACAATTAAAATACATCTGGGATAATATCCCATTTTCAACCAAGGGCCAGGGAGAGAAAAACATTCTGTTGTAATATTAGCAGGATACAGGTGAATAAATAGCATGACCTCTTACTTCTGGCTTATATTTCCCCTTATTTTAATGGGACGCTATATGGCAAATATTTAGCTAGTACATTTTTCCTGCAGCCAAATAATTATCACATTGGTGCCCTGTGCAAGTTAAAGTAATTTTTTACCAATTTTTAAATAACAATGTGGACTAAAATGACTTATTTCAGCACCTGTGGTTATATCTGTCTACTATGATGCCAAGATAACTCAGAACCCTCAGAACCCATTAGTAAAGGCTTCCAGGAGAAAGGAAAGGAAGATGTGGTGGATGGACAATAGTATATACCAAAAATGCTTTCATAAACAATTCACACACCTGTCAATGCATGTGCATACTCTGTAGGAAATCAGTATATTGTATGTGTCATCACTGACCAGCACTGTAACTTTGGAATTTTACAATGCCTTCTCCTGATACTTATCCATATCTTCAAATTTCTTCATCAGTTTTACAACGTTCATGCTTTCAGTTTGCAAAATTGCTTCTTGTAACAAATATAACATGCAACCTTACTATCTATATCCCTCCAGGAGATAACACTAGCACAGCTAAAGACATACTTCACTGGCTATCCACAACCTTCCACCAAGAAACCATAATTATGGGTGACCTCAACACTGACTGGTCCACCTATAATTCCAATAATCCATCCAATTTCATAAACCTATATGGTTTCTCCCAGCTCATACAAAACCCCACAAGAATAGACAAAACTTCCAACAGACAACCCATCTGAATTGGACACTCACAAATAAAAATAACACACCCCTTCTAGCAGAATGCCTCCCCAGTACCATAAGTGATCACCTACCTACATACCTAATCAGAAACAATCTTAGTCCACCTAGACAAGTAGTCTATAGGCTAATCCGCAACAAGAAAACATTTAATACCCACATTTTTAACTCCCTCTTCCAACAAATTAACTGGTCCCCCTTCAAAACATTACCACTAGATGACGCTGTTCAACACTTTAACACTACCTTCCTCAACATCCTAAACAGCCTATCCACCTGCAGAATAGCTAGAATAAAACATCACCACACACCCTGGCTTAGAAACAATAGCAACTACCTATTAAAAGAAAGGGACAAGGCATGGGAACAATGGCTAACTAACAAAAGCAATGACAACCTTCTATTTTTCAAACAACTTAGGAATAAACTGAATAAACTGGAACAACGAGAAAACAGCAACGAACTAAAAAAAATGCCAAAATACCACGACAGAGGAACCAAGCAGTAAAATAAAATGTTAACTTAGGAATAAAACCAAATCCCAGATAAAAGCTGAAAAAAAAGTCTAATACATCACTGCACAGCAAAGAAACAAAAACAACCCCCCAAAAATTCTGGGCCACTATAAACAAACTCCTGCAACCTGGTAGCACATCCACCCCCAATCCTACCACGCCCCCATTAAATGATAACATTGCAACACAATTCAATTCCTTTTTCATAAACACAATTCACTCACTTATTGACTATGACCAAAACATCATTACTACAATCCCCGTAGTCAACAATGAGGGTGTAAACTCCTTCTCCTTTAACCCTGTCCCAACCCATACCATAAAAATCTACTCAGTAAGCACAAGCCCACCAGCCTAACTGCTAACAACCTCCCATCAGAATTCCACAAAGCTGAGTCCGAAGTCGTAGCCTACCCATTTCTATCCTCATCGACTGCTCTAGCTCTGAGAACCATGTCCCACTAATCTGGAAAGTCTCCTATATCACCCCAATGCATAAAGGTGGCAACTCTACCGAGCTTACTAATTACAGGCCCATTGCCATTCTTTCACCCTCTCCAAAATACTAGAAAAATGTATTCACTCCCAGCTTCTGCACTACCTTTTCTCCAATAACCTCCTATCAAACACACAACATGGTTTTCTCCCCCACCACAGCACCACAACTGCCCTCCTCAGTTTTACTAACACAATAAATGAATACAGAAATCAGAATAAATATGTCTCATCCATCTTTCTAGATCTCTCAAAGGCATTCAACACAGTTTCACACCAAAAACTGCTGTCAGAACTGGCCACATTACATCTCAGTCATTCTTCCCTAGCTTGGTTCCACAGCTATCTAACCAAATGTCAGCAGGCTGTTAGATGGCAACAGGAGCTATCATCTTTGCTCCCTGTTAACATAGGAGTTCCACAAGGCTCCATATTAGGCCCCCTACGTTTTACCATCTTCACAAATCAACTCCCTAAATCCACATCTCTTGCCGCTGTCATCCAATATGCAGATGACTCTACCCTGATATGCTCCACCCACTCTCTAACACAACTACAGGCTATAACACAACAATCCTTCCTAGAAGTAGAATCCTGGCTAACTAACACTAACCTCATACTGAACCCAAACAAGACCTCTTTCTCCCCACCAAAACACCAGGTCCCTCAGCCACTTTTCAAATCCACTCCTCCAACAACATAATCATAAACACCAGCTCACATACCAAATTACAAGGTGTCACAATTGATAGCAAATTAAAATTTGACCTACAACACTCTCAAACCATTAAAAAAACACACATCAAACTAGGCACTCTTTACCAAATTAATCCTTTCCTGACTAGCCATTCTAGACTAAGCATCACCAGGACTCATCTCTTATCTACTGTTCTCTATGCTTCTCCCATCTTTACAAACCTTAACAAAACTGACCTTACCAAACTTCAATCAGCCTACAATAAAGTAGAAAGTTCGCCACTAGCTCCCCATTTAGGTCCCACCACTGCTCTGCCCTACAACAAATAAAGTGGCTAGAATTCCCACAACAACTAACCTATACCCAACTTGTCTTTACTCACCAACTAATATACAAGCCAAACAGAACCCCAGCCCTACAACAATTACTCCAACCATATGCCAACACTCGGCAACTCCAATCCTCACACAAAACACTCCTCCAAGCATCCAAAAGCAACAACAAAGCTAGGGATGCCCTCTACTCCCACCACATTTCTAAATTTTGGAACGCAATCCCACAACACATCCTAAATACTACCAACCTACATTAATTCAAAACTCTACTCAAAGACCACCTCACTATTTATTTATTTATTTTATTTTTTTTTTATTTATTTTACATTTGTTAACCGGGGATGTCTGACTGAGCCGTAAAGGCCCTTTTTCAGCAGAGGCCCGGGGAGAAAAGCTCCACAAAGAAAAATTACAGACACATTTAGTTATTTAGACATGATCAGTATACACACAAATTACAAGAGACATGTTTTCACAGTGGTATGCGGCACATAAACAGTTACAGTGGAGAGAACAAACAAAACAAAATAAAGGTAATTAATAGATTTGTGGTGTACAGCTGAAATTTGGAACATAGGTAGATTACATAGATAGTACACAGGTACAGTACATACATTGTAGATTAGCCAGTGTTTGTGAGTAAGATTGAAAACTATTATCAAGTGCTCTAGATTTAGTATGTATATGTTATCCGCTTTCACTAGCCTGGGGAGCAATCATGGCACTGCCAACTTTGCTTGAGATGTTGTCTGATGAGGTCATTAAAGGAGGCTTTGGATGATGTGTTTTGAATGCTAGTAGGGACAGAGTTCCATTTTTTAGCCCTGAACTACTATATTGTGCATCTCCAAAGCTATTGTAGCTGTTGGTGAGTTCTAGTAGTAGTTTGCTTGATGATCTAAGAGACCTTTTGGCTGAGTGATGTTGTACTAGGTTTTTGAGGGCAGGACATGTATTGGGGAGGTAATAGATAGAATGACAGAGGCAGAGCTGATTGTAGGTTAGGAGGTTGGGCAGTTCAAGCCAGTGGAGCTGTCTCAAAGCAGTACAGTGATGAGTTCTATATGAGCAATTTGCAGCAAAGCGGGCAATTCTGTTATAGCAGGCTTCTATTTTGCTTAGTTCAGTTTTGCTGAGATTAGTCAGAATGGGAGATGCATAGAGTAGGGTGGATAGAACTACTAGCTCGGCTCCTGCACCAAGCCAGGCTAATACCACATAAGCCCACATCAAATTTCATGCCCTAAATTTTATAGTCTCCATGTATACCCCACTCTCACTTGTTAACACTACCTATCAGCTACCTACAATAAGAGTATAATTTGACAATTTCTTTTCTTTTGTAACGGTATACATATGTACACATATTAAAGTATACTCAAATGATCAACTAAAGATGGACCCCGCCCTCAAAAAAATATATATATAGATATATAGATATAGATATATATGACTTTACTATTTTGTAATAACTTTCTCCTTTTCACTAAAATGCCTATTGTACATTGTACTTTCTTTACTGTCTCCAGATATTTCTGTTAAATTCTATGCAAAACCGACACTGTACCTGTCAATGTTGTTCTTGTTTTATTGGAGCTTTTCTCCCGGGCCTCCACTGAAAATGGGCTCACACCCAGACGGACTATCCCAGTTAACAAATGTAAAATAAATGAATAAATAAAATATAACATATTTTTGAGTCAAATCACTGAAATGTCCCATAGCTATTTTTCATGCCCAGTTCAAAATTCATGATTGACCACTAACACTGAGATTTCACTCTCACTTTGAGAAATTGCTTTCTGTATCAATTGTATAGGATTTAGGGTTCTACCATGAGCAACATCACTATCTTGAATATTTGTGAATAGTTCTGTTGGTTCATATTTTTAAGATGTGAGACAGGATTATGGTACTTGAAAAGAGGAAAAAAACTAATGAACAATCGGTACTTACGTATTACCGCAACCACATTCTGAACAGGAAAAATGGCTGTTTTCCAAGCCGTAGTCCTGCTGGTCAATGTAGTCAAAAGTTTGGAATGACAAGAATATAATACTCCTTCTAACCACATCTTCTTTCTACCTATCTACACGATAAATATATTTACTTTTTCTGTTTTTCTTGAGGGTAGTCGGGCGGAGAAAGATGTAAGCGTGAATGTGGTAACACCCTAATGACTTTTACCCTTTCGTCCATGCTACTTGTTTCAACCAACAACTTTTTAAATCCATGACATCAGTTACACAGACATTTACATTTCTGTACAGAGAAGTAGCTCGTCAGTTACTAACTTTGCTGGTGAAATCCCAATCTGTTATCTTTCATGATATTTATGTGACTGCAAACCTTTTTTTGCACCAACTAAGGTTATAACGACAGTGTGTAAAATTTTTTTCCCATGCCATTTTTGCCTTTCTGTGTAATTGTTTAACAAAGCAGGTGAAAACTGTCTGTAACAACATCACAATGCTGCAAAAGTTTATAAGCCAGAAATGAAATAACTTTGACTAAAAGCATTTACAGAAGAGCTTTTGAAATGGATTACAATTAAGTAAGATACATACATATTCTGATATCGCCTGCTACAGTTACAATATCAGGTAGTGATGCTGGACTGTGGTTGCGATAATACATAAGTATCGAACAATCTTATTAGAATGATGAAAAATCTGACAAGAAAAAATAGAACAGGAGTAGAAAGTTCCATATGTATGGTGTTGAAAATGATATGAAGGGTTTGTGAGAGAAATCTTTAGAATTACTCAGATATTTCTTGAATGCATTCATTACTTGTTGTGTCTTTCGGCTTATCCCAGTTAGGGGTCACCACATCGGAACTCTGGTCCGCTAATGCTTGGTAATGGATTTTTACATGCCGAGTTACCAGCCCTGATGCACAACCTTCAATGAAGGCACGCTCATTCACGCATGCCTCCACGCAGAAGATGCTCTAGCTGAGAATAGAACGGGACAACGTCTTGCTGTGAGGCGACAACGCTACCGCAGCACCACTACCGCGGGACTGAATGCATTCATTACTTGCAGTGTAAAAATAGCTGTATATCCAGCATGTCTGTTTTTTTTTTTTCATTTTTGCAAGGACCTCCTGTTTTCATGATGGTATGAGTGGACCTTGCCATGTGACTATCCCAGTCTTTCACAAAGAAGAAATGAAATTTGATAGTATTGTGGTTCAATAGTTCAGACAAAACCAAAAACAGTGATGACATTTACATGTCTCTAATAGTTTCATGGGTAAGTATTGAGCTAGCTGCCCCTACAAGTCATTTTAAGCTTAGCCAGTTCTCCTTTTCATGCTTGAATTAACCTATCCCTTTTGCTTTTAGATTGGCCTTACCCATCCCATGGTCAATAATTATAGTACCCCTTAATGAGAATAACTGGAATCATACAATAGATAATTTGAGGGATCGTTCAGGAGGCAGTTGTAAGATACATTTTCTGTTACCCATTCATAGATCCAAGTTGTGCTTGAATATGAATAGGGATGAGCATTGTTTTACATGGTTCTGTTCTAGAACAGTGGTATCTTCTGAGAGGAATACCTGTCCCACCAAACCATTTTGTTGATGTTGCTGAAGAGGTTTAGAGCCCTACACTGATTATTTCCAATGGCATTTGACTTGCTGATATGCAGTAGGTCCATAAGTATTGGATCAGAGGATGCCTTATATGCCAGACACAGGTCAGCTCTTAGCAGTTTGTAGAATACTGAGAATAGTGGGGATTTGAATCAGTACATGTAGGAAATATTATTTAGTTTATGTACCCTTTAATAAGGTATCACTGTGGGGCTTATAGTTGCTGCCAGTGTCTAGACAGATACATGCCAAAGAGGCCTAGTGTTGCTAATAATTTATTGTGCAGTAAAACAACAGGCAATAAAATGACAGCTTATAATGTTTTATGTGACTCAGATGCATTGCTAAGGCAAATTTAAGTAACACACCTAAAGTTCACTTACTTTATGCTGTAATAACCACTACTACATATTCCATTCCATGGGCTGATGAATTATAATTTTGTAGAGCAGGAATAGATACAACATATACACAGTTAAGCAAAGTTTACTTTCAACCTCAGTTTTCAAAGAACAGGAAATGCGTAGTTAAACTGTGTAGATGCAGTTTTTTGTAAGAAAAACAGTTACTGACCAGGAATAAATGTATTTTTTAATACTACAGAAGGGGGTGGGAGGTTGGCATAACTGTTAAGGTGTTACCTTACAGACACAAGGTGCAGGTTTAATTCTCACATGGGGTAATTGGCTAGGCTTAAAATGGTCCACAAGGGTAGCTAGCCTAGTATTCATCTATGAACCTATAACAATACAGAATACACCTCAAAGTGGATAAATGGCAACATGAACCACTTACTACAGAAATTACATAAGGCAACCAACCCATCTGCATCCAAATATTATTTTTATACCATGGTGGATTTACAAGATATTGTCCCAGTAAAATAAAACTATGCTCCAAACATCATTATTAATAACATTAGACCAATAGATTGCTGTGCCCCTTTCAATTTCCCTACTTGACAGTGCAATTCTTTAGCAAACATTAGGGATCTGTTTCTGAAAACAAAATATCAGTACAGTAATTGTAAAAGAGGTTGTTATAACCCATTAATAGTTAATTTCCCCAATCTCTTCAGTGAGCCACAGGTATCAAACAACCAGAATTTCACATCAACAGGAATGAAATTGCTTCTCTCACTGCACAGGTTACTATGAATGAGTCCTATTCCAGATCTCCCTACTACAAGAGCATTCTCACAACATAAGGAATTAATCTGTCTTTTGGTGGCTACATTGCTAGCAACTTTCTGAGACCCTTCTTCTCATTGAATGCTTAGAGGTAAAGACTGCCAGTGTGATCTCTTAAAATGTCTAAAGTCCATGGCAAGGAAGGGACTAAAGGACTTATATCTAACAACATAGTCAGTTTTCATGCAGCATCTAAGAGTGATATGCACTGAAGTTTCTCACTTGATTCTGTAATCCCTACACACATCTACCTGATCACAGATTCTACACACTGAAGAAAAAAGCTTAAGGAAAAGCTATCAAACTCAACAATGAAACTAATCTGATTCTCTATTAGATAGAGAGTGGAGGGGGTGCAACCCATCCCAGGCTCATTAGCAGCATGTACTGTCACAACCTTAGTTGTTCATCACACCTTAGTGATCTAATTCCGAAGTTGAAATAGTGAAGGAGTCTGCTCCCCCCAAGACCAGACCACTCAGACAAGAATATACAAGCATTATCAATTCCCTAAAATTCTATCTCAAACAAATTCCTGTTCCTTAAATGTAGAATCTTTACCACTCATTTCTTAATGGATTCCCCTTCCCCTGATTCCACACTTTCCTTCTCTCTACAGTATGGCTTTAAGATGGAAATTTGAGTATAACTTCTAGAAACTGAAAGGTTGCTGTAGTGTTAGCATAATACGTGAGGTCCATGCCCCACAGTCGATATGCAATGCAGTGGTGCAGTGGTTAGCATTGTTGCCTCACAGCAAGAAGTTCTCCTGTTTGATTCTCGGCTGGGGTGCCCTCTCTGTGGAGTCTGCATGTCCTTCCTGCATTCATGTGGGTTTCCTCTGGGTGCTCCGGTTTCCTCTCACATTCCAAAGACGTGTTTGGAGCATTTCTCTCTGGGCATCCGCTAAAAATGGGCTAAAATGGGGCTCTGTCCCTGTCAGACTTTCCTGGTAAAAAAATGTTAATAAAATAAAAAAAAAATAAATAAAATAAAATAAATTTATGACACAAGATTTTGGGATAGCTGGAATAAACTGAAAGTCCAGTAAAGTTTTTTGAAGTTTTGGCATAATATGTCCTGGCCCAGACCAGGAAGAAGCACTGAATAAAACAAAAACTTTGGGAGAAGAAACATTTTAATGGCAGAGATTATAGCCAAGTACAGAAAGCACAAAGATTTCCAAGCATTAAGTTTCAAACAGGCTTTGTGGCATAGAGGGCTAAAGCCTGACTATGACATGGATGACTTAAATTTAAGTAACTGGTCAGACATTGAAATAAATGAACAAAGGGGATGAGAGTGAAATGTCTGGTGCCGGCATGCCCAGCCCGTGAGGAAGGCAAAAATTGATCCAATTTTCCAATTGTCAGTAGGCAAACAGGTGCCTACACATCACTGAAAACAGTTAGGGCTGGTGTTGTGGGCTTGATGTCACCACGATAGTGATGGTGGCTTTCATTATAATGTGTACTGTGTTCCTGCAGTGATGCAAGTGCTCACACAAACTACCTGGTGACAGGGTTTGACTAAGGCTTCACAAAAAATGCTTCAATGTCTGCAGCTAGGTGAAGTGGCCACTGGGGAAGAACTGGGTGCCAGCTATTTCTCTGTTCTGGGGAAAACTGGGAGTTAGTCTTGAAGTTCTGATGGCCCCAGTTCTACACAGTTGACATTAGACCTTCAGGCAATTGGAAAGAGGGCATACCTTGACCCCTTGATGACACACCAGATGGTTGTTCCAGACAAGGGCACAAACTCCTCTATGGTTACTGGATGATGATCTCCTCCAGTCAATGCCCCCCCCCCCCCAATTGACATCCCTACAGGTTAAGTGTATAGGACAGAATGGAAGTGCATAGCTCATAACAGGTGGCTTGATGGTCAGCAGGCAAACAGGGAAGAAGGATATAGAAAAAAATCCATTTTTTTTGTAAATTCAGTGAGTAGTGTCATCATGTTCAGTTGTACAGTGGTATATAAAGAAGGTCCAAACAAAATACCGAAATAAGTAAAATACTGGCTCCATTTTCGACTATCAACTAAGACATGTTGCTCCTGTGGGAGATGGTCTTTATTAAGGTTGGGGGAGTGTCTTATTCCTGTTCATTTGCAGACATCAGATTTCAGCAAACATTTAAAAATCTCCAGAATATGACTGACGCAGTTAAAAACTGACAGCTGAAGTATGTAGTCATCTGCAAACCAGGTAGCTAAAACTATCTTAAAGCTCACCAAAGGCACACCCTGGCTGGAATATGCTGATGCAGTTTACAAGAAAAAAAGGAAAGGAAAAAGAAAGAAAGTAAAGAAAATAGGGTTCTACTTCCTTGAACTCCTGGGCAGCATTGTCTTCTGAAGCACTCTATAGCAGTTATACTGGTTCTACCCAAAAGCATCTTGGTTATCTGTCATGTGTTGTAGGCATACAGATTCAAAACAAGGACTGTAAATTGCACAATTTAATTCATGGCCCAGCTAAGATAACTGCAGCAAAATCATTAAGTGGATGCCAGAACCAGTAAATCATGTCTGAGATGCTTTCATAAATCAATGGTAATGAAATAAGTCAACAAATAAGTCTTTCTGTTAAGCCCAGCTATACCTTATGGCATCAGTATACTTGGGCTTGCCTTCTTTGAATAAATAAAGCAAATTATGAAAAAATAATATAATATTAAAAAATAGAATAATAAAGATCCCAGCTTTATCAGTACTCGACAAAACCATCCTAAGCTTGCAGGAAAAACAGAGAACGTACCAATGCACAATGGGGAACATCAAAGAGACAAATTAGAAAGGTGAATCACTTTAATTGAAATAGCCTATGTGAATCCATTATGTACAAATGTGCAGTATATTTCACAAAGGATTTATACACAAGAAAAAGGATAAAGTCTTGAATTACAAAGTGAGCACCTCAGAAGATATGAGACTGTGGATTTTTTCACATTAATGGATGTGAATGATTGGAATAGTCTTCCCAAAAAAGTGATAGGACCAAAAAAAGCAATGACAAAATGCAAGAATATCTGAGCCTGAGATTAAGTTATTCTTAGGGAAGAGTAGGAAGGTAATAAACTAATTAATAAAACTGTATAACTTATTAAGCAGTTAAAATAAATACACATTTATTTACTTATTTATTTTACCTTTAATGGTTATGTTATACACTCATGATATTTAAAGAAAAGACTGGAGGGAAAAGTTCCACCATTTAAGCTGGAATCACATGACTATAACAAGAATACAACATATAAGATGTACAATAGCAGATATTTTTTAATTTTTGTCCTTTAACTGCTTATGATCCAGTAGCAGCCCCAGTCCTGCACTCTTGAGAATTATTGTGCCCGCCAGTTACCCTAACTGAGAATAGTGCACTCTCTCACCACCAACCCTGATAAGACTTGCTCGAATATCACCATCCAAGAAAGAAAGTAACACTTGAAACGTGCCTTTTACCTTCTAAAAATACAATGTATGTGTTCTGCCAAAAAGCCATTATTTTCTGAAACTATTGTATTCTAAACTAAAATCCTAGAGGTAGAGGCTGTGGCATGCAAACTGTTCTCTTTGGCCCATTCCCTACCCTTCCAGTTTTTGTAATGCATTTGCAGAACACTGTTCAACTATAATCAATATAAATATGAGGCTTTTATTTTGTATTTAACACTCTTTTTTGCCTGCCTTCTAGGGAAATACTCCTCTATTTTCTTTTCTTTACCTTACCTTAGATCTCCTTATTAAATATTTTACTTTTTATAAGTCACTTAGCTAGGTTTTCTTTGTTTACTTTACTCTTGCTCACTCTGTTTACCTCATCTCTTGGACTTGCTGATAAGTTTTCTACATAGTTTGTCGCTTTCCACAGCTCAGCCCACTCTGTTCACCCTTGCTATGCTCCCCTACCCTACCCCGATTGCCACCCACCTCCACTTTCCTCAAATTTATACTTCCTTACACCTCTCATCCTAGCACCATCACCCAATCAAGTACTCCATAACCACATTCAGTCATTAACTCCTAACTACCAATAGAGCTTTAAAAATTGGCCTATCTTCCTGCATACTTTAATAATACAACCTTCACCTCCACCATATATTTTTATATCACTTACCCTACAAAATGTCCAACACTATTCAATTATCACTTTTTATCTTTTCTCACACCATTGCTCTACTTATGCTATCCCAAGCTACTTCCATGCAAAGCATGAAATGTTAACTTTCTTCAAAAACTCCTACACTGACTATAGCTTTACAAACCAATACTATTAGCTTCTCAAATATTTCATCTCTATTCAGTTGTAAGAATGTATACATGAATAAAGTCAAAATAACTCTCTATAATCTAGCTAAATTTCCTTCCAAAACCTACTACTTTAAACATCTTAGAAATCATCTCTTAATACTATCTCAAACCAGTAACATACATCCAAATCCCAGCCCTTCCCTTTCTACAAATACCAATTTTGTATTCTCGTCCAAACAAGATTTTAAAATGTACTCCCAAGACAAGACTGAAATAGAAATGGTGCATATTACAAAATTACTAGGTTACAACATATACTTAATACAATAAAAAACACATTTTAAATTAGGTTAACTTTACTGACATAAATTTTACATAGCTAAACCAACAAGAACAAAGCTGGCAAATACCCTCCTACTCCCTTCCCTCCTCTTTGGCTCCCCCATTTTTACACACCTTCACACATCTCTCAGCAACAAATTACAATCATGCTATTATAAAATTGCTAAATTTGCCTCCGGGCTACCAGACCACACACACCATTGCCAAGCCATCTAGGAATTGAACTGGCTTGAGTTCCCCCACTACCTTCATTACACCTAATTCACTATTGCTCATAAATTAATATATAACCCAGAAGATTGCCCCACACTTCGGATATCCTACTAACCTACATCCCCTCGAGGAATCTTCAGTCCACTAATAAACAACTCCTATGTGTATCTAAACCCAACAAAAGAACTGGATAAAGCTTATACTCCTACTCCATAGCAAAATTATGGAATAATCTACCCCTCTTCATTACACTACGTGATTCCATAAAAACCTTCAAAACTGCCCTAAAAAGCCACTTTCTTGACAACCAAATCTGCCTCGGTGGCCAAACATATAGACCACCAAAGAACCACTCCTAGGACCCTGCAGAATAATCTGACTCTTATGTTCCTAAATGACAACTACCAAATTATCTCTCTGTTCTTTTACTTCTTGATATAACTAATCTGTATTTCTTTCACGGTCTTATCTCTTACAATCAGTTTAAATTACTAACCTCTCTTCTATCAAAGTGATTAAATGAACAGATTGCTAGCAATTGTTATTCTTCCTGCATACAGTACTGTCATAAAATACTGAATATGTAATACCATTAAAATACTATATATGTAATACCAACACCTTACCTGACTGTACAAAATATTCTACTTCATTACTAATTATTAAAAATTGCATACAAATTTTTATCACTGTTCTATTATTGTAATAATCTTTGTACTGTAACTGGAGCTTTTCTCCCTGAGCCTCCACTGAAAATGGATTTCAGACCCAGTGGACTTTCCCAATCAACAAATGTCAATAAATAAATAAAATAAATAAACATTTTCTGAAAGTCTGTCCCAAAAATAATGTTTGCTTTGGAACCAAAATAGTACAACCTTGTTTTTTCATGAACTGTTCATAAAAATGAAATGCTACTGACATAATTAACTATCAAATACATTTAGATTGAAATCCTAGCTTCAAAGGCAAAGGAACAGCTGCATCCTAAGTTTTAATTAATCAATTTAAAAATTGATTCTATGTCTTTTTGTGTTTCAGTATAGAAAAAAGAAAACAAATAAGACCAGTTTCATATAGAAACTTGTAGAGGGTTATTCAGAAACATTTACTGCGTTGCAGAGCAGCATATTAAATTTCATGGATACCACAGCATAATGTGGCCTGTTGCTGCTAGCCATACATGGGTTCTATCTGTATAGTGAGAAATGTGCAGGGTAGTAAATTAGTGCTGCTGCATCACACACAGCATTCATACCAGGCAGCTGGAGAGAAGGGGCTATGCTACTATAGGTCACATGATCAACAAGACAAGCATACTTCTCAGATGTCTAAATTTGTGCAAAATATCCAGAATTTTGGCTCATAGTTTTCCTCTGTTCCTCACAAAATTTGTGATTTTCTGACAAATCACAGAAGATTGAAGACACTAAATAAATACATACATTTGAATTTCAATCTTTGTATCCTTTGGGAAACGTATGATGTTGCAAAAGCTATTATTCTATCAGCTTTCTAAGTTTATATGAGCAATATTTAACATTTGTCCCTGATTTTTGGACTTTGCCCCCACCTCCCTCCCACTGACTATTTTTGGCTTTGTCCAGGTTTCTTGTACTTTAAGGTTGAGAGGTAAGCAAGAAAGATAATGTGGCATTCACAAGGCTATGCATGCTAATGTACACAACAAAACATCTCATCTATGTAACTTAGGTACTGTAAGCAGGACAAACAGGGCCAGCACAGCAATATACCATTACATTTCATCAAAGAAATGGGAAAGAAGGTAAGCTAGAAAAGGTAGGCCACAGCAACTAGTGATCAAAGGAAAAGACACACGAAGAACCAATAAACAATGATATGTGTGAGAAAAATGGAACAGTTTTGTTGGCACAGGTGCCTTTT